>NW_015555767.1:1617826-1623663 GCF_001515605.1 Sinocyclocheilus anshuiensis
TTCTGTACCTAAATATTACGCTTAGACCTACCTGGAAAACTTAATATACTGTTAATTTCATTTGTATCTTATTTATTTATTTGTTCTTATTTTATTATTTACTGTTTACTTGTCTTTTTTTAGTTAAAATAAATTCAATTCTGAGTTTGAGTGCATGTGACTCAAACGCTGTCCTGCCACCACAGCTGGCCTGGCCTGAGGATATGGAGGTCCCAGACAATCTGAGAGTCCCAAGGGAAAGATCCATAATCCATATTTTATACGGATTCTTAGTAGAATATAAATTAAGTTAGCTATATGAGTATAAGTTATATGATTTTACTATATTCTAATTTGTAGAAATTAGTGCTTTTTCTTTGACTTTGATATTCGCATATCCCTTCATTTCATCCTTCTGTCAGTTAGTCCTGCTTAGTCAGACGGGCAGTAATTGGCGAGGCAGTGTTATCGTTCACCTTTAAATGCTCGCTCTCCAATGATATCGATGAAAACCTTAGACCATTCCTCTTCATTATAGGCTCCAGATTGCCAATATGCAGTTAAAATCTCCAAACCTTCAGACCGTTATGGACACACTGTGCTCCCATCAATTAGGTTACTGTCGATTCTAATGATGTTGATTAAAGTTGCGTTTTAGTTTGGGGAGCCTGTAGCTTGACAGTTATCAAGGGCAGATGCTGTTTCTCTTCAAGAGCTCAGTTTGCTATGCTTTTTGAACTTGTGTCAAGAGTTTTTGAGTGAGCTATTCAAATTAGACGTCTTCATTGTCTGAAAATCCATTAGCAAATCCAATGTTAAGTGCCCTACAGAGCTCAAGTGGCTAAAGTGTCTCTAATAATGAAAATAAATCCGTTGTTCATAAATTATTCCAATTATCAAACTGAAAACCAGATGGAAAAGTACAAGAAAAGCAAGTGTTTAAAAGTAAAGTGTAAAAGAAATAATTTTTTTTTATATTGATTCTCTTTAGACTCTTGTTTATTATAGCCTTGAAAGAGAAGTAAGCCTCAGAATCAATAAATGAAAAATCTCAAGTTAATGTTTTAAGGGTTTTCTTTCTATTTCAGTTTTGTCTGTTCAGTCCTGTTTTGGGCATTTATGCTATGATCACCACTATTAAAGCCTTATTAAAGTTCTTCTTGATTGCTAACACACCATAACTGATTCAGTTGGCACAATTTCCCAAACCAATCATTCAGTTCTCAAAACAAAGACACATTTATCAAAATTTGTTTACACATTTCACCTGTTTACACACACATTCCAATTTGCACATTGTTTTCAACCTAAGTCTATACAAAATGCCCTTATTTTGCACAGGTTTAATACGCAATCACAATATAATTAACTCAAGTGTCACAATGAAAACTCAAATAGCACACATGTACTGTATCCATGTGTTTTACATTAAGCAGCAATACTGAAGACATACCAATTAGAATCTCAGAATAATATAAATAGGAGCACAGGTAGTTATGTGCTTTGGAAAATGCATTCTAACACTGGGGAGAGAGCTGAAAAACAAACAAAAAAACTCATCTACAAATGGATTTGTAGTTAAGTACTTCTTACATGTACTGTATTTTTACAGAACTGAAAGACGACTGCCTAAGGAACATAGAGAAAGTATTTTGTCAGAAGAGGTGCAGAGGATGCTGAATTTATTTTGTATACTGTACAGTACTTGACGGCATACTGTATTGTGTGTTCATATTCAATTCGTTGGTTTTTGAACTTTTCTTCTCTAGCACTTTTCATCTGCTGTATACTCAATTTACAGTAGTGTGATGAAAATTAATTTGTAACACTTTAGTTTAGGGACCAATTGTCACTAACTAGTTGCTTTATTAACATGCATATTACTAGCATATTGGCTGTTTATTATTACTTATAGAGCACATATTAATGCCTTATTTTGCATGACTATATTTTAGATCCCTTAATCCTACCAATAATACACTACCCTACTAACTATTAATAAGCAGCATATTAGGAGTTTATTGAGGCAAAATTCGTAGTTAATAATTAGTTAATAGTGAAAACTGGATCTTAAAATAAAGTGCGGCCAATTATTTTTGTAAATGTTGTTGTATTTTGCGGTATATGCACGCTTTCATTTATGTTGTATACTGTAATAGACCCTGAGCTGTAAAATGGTTACTGATTCCCATTTTTGTAACAGTGTTTTGGACTGGTATGTTTGTTGTTCTCTAGGCAGGAAAGTAGGCTGTGAATTTGTAATTTTTGTATGTCATCGGTGGCCAAAGTCTGATACTGACAAAAGAGAATATGTTTCTGAGAAAATGGTGAATTGTTTCATAATTTGTGTGTTAGCCATGGAGAAAAAGATTTAAATATATTAAATAGTTTTTAAAGTCTGATAGGATGAGCTACATTCAAAACTGTATACATATGTATATATACGCTATATTAATGAGTTGCTAAAATTCAGTTTTCATCATGCCTAACAACACTTCATGACTTTTCCTAATGAGATTAGAAGCTCAGTTACAACTTGATAACATTCCACACACGTCCTCCATAAAAACATCCTTGTGTCTCGACTGCTGTCTGCAGTATCCAGTCTTTCACTCCGTGTTTAGTGCTTATTTATTTGTTTTCCTATAATTCTGTTACATCCAGGCTGCATCACTCAGAGAATCTGTTTGACTAAAGTAAACCCTGTCCCACTCAGATCATTACTGACAGAAATTGAGCTAAGAAATAATAATGTAATCACTAGGCCTTGTTGCTGTCTTTTGCTGCCTTTTTTATTTGTTCTTTCTATTCTCTTTGGTCTGGCAAGCTTCTCTTTTGCCCTGAGGGATCCGTTCCATTTCCTGTCCTGTTATGTTCTGCTGTGTACTCCACAAAGTGGTCCATGTCTGATCCATTTTAGCTGTATTTCAACTGCAATTAGTTCTCGATTTAAGTGTCGCCAGAACCACTGCTCTGTTCACAGATTATTGTAGTGGATGCTCTTACCAGTTAGTAAATGTTGAAATTAAGATTTACTTGTCCTCCTGCCATACTGACATTATTTTAAGGGATTTACAGGAATGATGGATTATTATTTTTTTCATATGGGGTAAATTTGTTAATTAATAATAATAATAATAATAATAATAATGTTGTATTGGATATGTATGGAAGCCAATTTCCACCACACAAGGGGGAAAAATCATGCTTTGGTAAATAATAATGATATATAATTATGACATTTCAAGTTATATTGTCAGTTTTGACTTTTTATCTCATAATTTTGACCTAATGTAAGTTATGACTGTCATAATTTTGACTTTTTATGCCATCATTAAGACTTACCTGAGCTTAATTTTATTTTTTTATGTGACCGTAATAGGCTTCCATAAATATCAACAAAGTTCAACAAGGTTTTAAGCACAAACCGTGTACTTTTGTGCAATGCTAAATGTTATGTTAGGCAGTAGTTTATCCAACATATCTAATAATTGTCACTACAAAAACATTTTGTGCCTCTAACGCGTAAAAAAATCTTTAAAAAAGGTAATGGGGCAACAATATTAGTAGAAAATATATGTTAAAATGCCAGGATTTTTGTCTCCATTGCTCCAAATTAGTCCACATTTGTCTGATGGAAGACATTATTGTAATGATTGCTTTTCATAGTTACAAGTGATCCTTAGAGTAGCCCGATCTCCGAGAACATTTGATTCCTTAAAATTGGCTGATGGACTTTTGTTACTGTACTTCATTATCTGACTCATATAACATGCATTAGAAGTCTAGTCATATAACGTTGTAGGTACCACTGAGTCAAAAGAAAAAGTATTGAATTTTCCAAAAAAAGATAAACACTATAATCATTGCTACCATCTAGCTAGAGAACATTACATTTCCTTTCTCAGACCCCTCTTTCATCATTCTATTTCTTTCTGCCTTTTCTTCTATCATAACCCTTTCTCTCGTATCTCCCTTTTTATCTTCTCTCTCTCTCTTTCTATCTGCAGCTGAGTGTAGTGGATGCCAGCTGAGAGCAGATCTCTGTCCACAGGCCATGCCCTAGCCCCTTCCTGCTTTCTACTTGGAGCCAGCTTGTATCATGCATCATGGATGTGTCGGTCCTCTGTGTGCGGGGAAGCAGGGATGCCGCGCTGACAACAGCAGTTTATTAATCGGGTCAGGTGGCTGCCTCAGGCAATCAATAGAGAACAGACGGCATACTGGCACATAGAGGAGCACACTTACACACAAAGTAATGTAATGTGGGCAGCTGTTGAGCTAGTGTAAACTGTCACTCCTCCACCTCAAGTTCTATTTGGGCTTTAAGAGACCCCAAGGTCATTTTAATATTTTGCAACATACTTAATTACTTATTGTGTAGTTTTGCTGTAAATTGTTTATATATTCAATAGGGCTGTCAATCGATTAACATTTTTTATCTAATTAATCACATCCCTTTTCTGTGATTAATCGCGATTAATCGCACTCTTCATGAAATTAAGCATAGACCATTTATTTGGTTTCAAATGTTTATTTTATCATCATTTGCTATATCCAGCAAAGTAAACCAAAAGATTGAAGGGTGATTCTTAAAAATCTATATTTTCTTTCTATATTTTCTCTAAAGCTTTTTTTCGAGATAAATTTAGATGTCTTTCCAAAAAAGGACACTTAGAAACTCCAAAAGGACACCAAAGAACCAAATGATATAAGGAGCCCATATAAGCACATATGAAAGAAAAAAAAAATCAGAATTGTATAGTATGTGTACAGTGCAACAGCAAAGCGCTTTTTTACATTTTAGAGAAGCCAAGTTGCGATACTGAACAGGACCACATGGAGATGCCAAAAAAAACCTAAACCAATCGCTTGCTGACTGCATGTATCTACTACAGTACACGGATCCATTCCATATAACTAAACACAGCAACATAAACATGACAAATCAAAACATTCGTGAATGTGTGTGGAAACAACGTGAATGTACGGAAATGTCTGTGCCTGTGCATAAATACAATGTGCGATCAGTGCGTCAAGAGCACTCATACACGCATTATTATAACGGATTCACGCGTGCTTACTGTACGACTCCTCTACGCCACCGCAATCGTCTTTACCTTGATTGCAGTCTTCATCCATCAAAACTTTACTAGCGAGACTGGTTATCCAGTCGAGAAAACAGTTTGCGTCTCATCTGGCCATACAGCGGTGGGATGTGTTGACAATCCGTTCAGTCTGTATTTCACACAGCGCAACGTGTGAGGGCTCGCGCTGTTCAGAGACAATCACAGAATATGACAGAGCTCATGTTTAAAAGCGAAACACTGGAATGCATAATTCACTTAAAACGCAACGCGAGTCTCTGTTCCCTCTGCAATCTCTGATGTAATCAGCCTGGTTTCCTTTATATTAGCGCTGTTTTGAACGGATTGTTTGAATGTATTCACTAACTGGATCATTGGACTGAAAACTTTCCCAGAGTTTAGCAGCCCCTGCTCCTGGAGAGCTACCATCCTGCAGATTTCAGTTCTAACCATGCTTCAACACACCTGTCTGAAATTAACAAGTATAATCGCATGGCGTTAACGATGACAGCCCTAATATTAAATAGTCATGTTCAAACTCTAAATATCATTGGACATTGGATATTTAAAGTCATAGATGCACTATATCTGTCACGTTGCACACACACACGAGGGACGAGGAGACGCTGGAGAATATGTTGACAAGACTTTATTTGCACCAAGGAACCAAGGGAGACGAACACAGGAAGACGTTCACACGAAGACGTACAACAGCGGACAGAGAACTTGGGACTGGGAACACCATTTATACACACACACAGGAGGAGGGGA
>NW_015555767.1:1625394-1625580 GCF_001515605.1 Sinocyclocheilus anshuiensis
TTAAATTATTTTAACGCGTTAAGGATTGTAAAATTAATCGCATGCGTTAACGCGTTAACGATGACAGCCCTAATATTAAATAGTCATGTTCAAACTCTAAATATCATTGGATAAGCTACATTTAAAGTCATAGATGCACTATATCTGTCACGTTGCACACACACACGAGGGACGAGGAGACGCTGG
>NW_015555767.1:1625669-1626013 GCF_001515605.1 Sinocyclocheilus anshuiensis
ATAAGGGCATGGGAAGGCACATGGGGAGCAGGACACACACAAAACATGGAACAGAGTCTGACAATATCAAGTTTCTAAAATCCTTTGCAGCATGCAAAAACAGTACTTAATAGGGCTGCACGATAAATCGCATGCGATATTTAATGCGCACCTAGTACTTAATTATGGGATCTTCCTCATCTTTTTGTCTTTTTCTTTCTTAATTAATCGTTTTCATTATGTATGGAAACAAACATTCATTTGCTAAATCATGATTATGACATAAGTCACAGGGCTGTACGTTAACTTTTTTTTCACATAGCACTGGTGCTACAGAGGTTGAAAGTTTTGTAGCACAGGCCAAA
>NW_015555767.1:1626312-1626678 GCF_001515605.1 Sinocyclocheilus anshuiensis
CTTCAGACGAAGAAGTGAATGATGTGTGCTCCCGGCGCCTATTTATACTATAGTTGCACCGGTAGTGACGTCATGGCCGTCGCCGGCCAACGAGTTGGTGTTTTTTCAATGTATGGTTCAGACACGGGTCACGACGAGGCGTCCCCCCCATAGCGACCCCTAGAGGACGCAGTTCGAAGGTCCCATGAAAGGGAACTGTATCGCACACGTGCTACAGTGCTAAATTTATTCATCGCACAGACCAGTTCCCCTTGAGGAACTCGAGCTGCGTCGAAGTCGCTTTGGGAATGCACTTGCGTGACCGCGTTCTGAAGCACGTGTCAAATCAGTCCAATGGAGTAGCGAGACGTCACGAGCGGGGTGACG
>NW_015555767.1:1626706-1627098 GCF_001515605.1 Sinocyclocheilus anshuiensis
CCCTCAGTGCCCTCACGGAGGTTCATTGATACCCCTGCCACCTCGGTGCTTCAGGGCTCAGTGAGCTCCGACGGGCGAAATTCCCAGCTGCCACCTGGCAACGGTACGGCACGGGAAAGCTCACCCCCTCAAGTGAGGGGGCTACAGCTGTCAGGTCGGTCGTTCCCTGCCGGTCATCCGCTTCAGGGCACCGAATACACTATTGGGCCCCGAGCAGGCTCTGGTAAAGTAGATACTCTCTTGAGGAAGGGGATCTCAAAGATCTCAAAGACGCTTATTTCCATGTTTCCATCCTCCCTCAACACTGGAAGTTTCTAAGGTTTTCTTTCGGGGGCGAAGCATACCAATATCGAGTTCTTCCCTTCGGCCTGTCACTCTCACCCCACACTTTC
>NW_015555767.1:1627457-1631311 GCF_001515605.1 Sinocyclocheilus anshuiensis
CGATATTACTTCAGGCATTCTGTGCTCCTCCGTTCCAGGAAGTAGGCCAAGAAAGGCTTAATCTGCTCTGTCCAGTTCGAGCACTGGACGCTTACGCACACAGAGCTGCCCCGTGGCGTAAGGCAGATCAGCTTTTTGTTTGTTTTTGGTCCGCCAAAGAAAGGATCTCCGGCGACCAAGCAGACTATGAGTAGGTGGGTGGTCGAGGCCATCTCACTAGCTTACGAGTCCTCTGGCCTCCCGTCACCTATGGGGGTCAGAGCGCACTCGACCAGGAGTATGGCGGCCTCCAAGGCTTTCAACTTGGGTGTGGCCTTGCAGGACATTTGTGCTGTGGCGGGCTGGTCCTCTCCGCACACTTTTGTCCGTTTTTACAACCTAGACCTGGCATCTACCCAAGGTTCCCAAGTTCTCTCTTCGTGATGTGCTCGCAAGATACACACACAGGCAGGGTCTTGGTAGTATGGCGCAGTGGGTATTCTCGTTCCCAAAGCGACTTCGACGCAGCTCGAGTTCCTGAAGGGGAACGTCTCTAGGTTACGTATGTAACCATGGTTCCCCGAGGTAACGAGACGCTGCGTCTCTTTGCCATACTGCCTGCATCCCTCCAGCCGCTACTTCATCGAAGCTGGTTTGCGCTCTGCCGGATGCGCCTTTATACTTTCTGGTGCTTACGTCACCCCGCTCGTGACGTCTCGCTACTCCATTGGACTGATTTGACACGTGCTTCAGAACGCTGTCACGCAAGCGCGTTACCAAAGCGACTTCGACGCAGCGTCTCGTTCCCTCGGGGAACCATGGTTACATACGTAACCTAGAGACGTTTTTTCGTAGCACGTGCGACATATATGTCGCACTGTACAGCCCTGAGTCATCATTATGAGAATGTCGAAATTGAGATACATGAGATAAATTATGACATTAAGTTATAATTATGAGATAAAAACTATTTATCATAATTATGGGATAAAAAACAAAACAATTAAATCACAATTATGAGATAACTATTTCAAATTATGACAAAGTCAAAATTATGAGATAAATATCTGAAATTCTGATATTATTTCTTGATTTTGAAACTTGAAATGTTTTATTCATGAAAACACAATTTTTTTAGCTCATAATTTTAACTCATCTCATATTTTAATGTCACTAGTTTGACACTTCATGACTTTCCATCATGCAACACTTCCTCTTCTTGCTTTTTAATACATTGTATTGAATATTTATGGAAGTCTTTTTCCCTCACATATGAAAAAAAATCATGCTTTGCTAAATAATGTCAAAATTATGAGATACAAATTCAAAATTATGACCTGAAGTCATAAGTATGAAATAAAAATATGATATACTGACGTAAACACTCTTGATTCTGATAGTCAAAATGATTTGGTGACTTTGTATCTCATAACATAATTTCAATCTCATAATTATATCTCAGAAACATGACTTAGTATCTTATATTTTAGTGTAACTTGTTTGACACTTTTCCTAATCTTATAAGAATGATTAGAAGCCTAATATCAACTTGATAACATTCTTCACATTGTCCTCCATGAAGAATTTTATCTCTGATAGGTTAGGTTGCTGCCTGCAATATCCAGTCTTTCACTTTCTGGTTTGTGCTCATTTATCTAATATCTCTGTGTGTGTGTGTGTGTGTGTGTGTGTGTGTGTGTGTGTGTGTGTGTGTGTGTGTGTGTGTTTTTGTAATAAATCTGTTGCATCCAGGCTGCAACACTCAGAACATCTATTTGACCAAAGTAAAACCTGTCCTACTCATCTCATTACTGATAGAAATTTTACATACACAGAGGCTAAAAGGATGATGGTGTAGCTGAGCACACCATCCAAACACCTTTTCATCCTGCAATTTGTCATGTGATTTCAGCCCAGCCCATTTTTTATGGCTGCAGTGGGTTAACTGATGACACGCACAAACCCCTGGGCAATTCATTACACTTTCAGCGGTGTAACTGCCCCTCTCAGATACTGAGTTTTGAGGGCTGGAGATGCAAACTTTAAGATCTATGTGAGAGGACAGTTAGATAAATGGCTTGAAGGCCAATGGTTATCTGTTCTGGTAATAGATTTCTAATCTCTTTGTCTCAAACAACTGCAGTTTTCTCTAATTTTCTTTCTCTCTCTTTTTAAGAACACACACACACACACACACACACACACACACACACACACACTGCTCTTTATCTGCTTTGTTATTCAGTGTGCTGCCATGCCAACGAAACAGACTAGTGGAAAGTAATTATGAATGTCTATGTATGTCATTTTTGCTGATTAACAAATAATGCAAGGCATTTTCAGTGCATTTGTTGTGCATTCGCTTATTTAATGAATTCTTAATGTATTGTGGTATAGTAAAAATACAAAATATTACATAAAGAGTAAATTAGTGTTCAACATTTCTGGTTGTATTGCCACATAAATAACAGCACATTTATTTATGTCAGGCCAAAACTGAAATGTTGCATTTATTAACATTATGATTAGATATACAATCTTTACAATTGTTTAAATAGCAATTCCACTAACACATTAAATGATCTTTTTACTATGGAAAAATAAATTCTATTTACATAGTGGGTGAGTCGTTATTTTCAATTAATTTAAGTACTTAAATGTATTTGACATATATTAAACATTATGATTAAATTTGGCGCTGGCATATGTGTGTTGCTCTATAATGTAATAAGCATATGCATAATGTGTTTATTTTATTATCATATATTTTTTTAATGCATTGAAATTGCAGCTGAATGTTCAGTCAGTGGATGTATATCATAAACGTGCGTGCCTGTTCACTTTTTATTTCATGATATTAGTCTGGACCAAACTGTGGGCTGCAGATAAACAAAAGACAAGCAGACAAACAACTGTAGCACACAGCAACACATTGTAATCCATCAAATTCAAGTGGTAACATTACCACTCATTAAAACCCATATTAACACAATGAAAACGAATCTGTTTTCCTCTGTATTACAGTGGGGAGGCTTTCATAACCTTGTATGGTACGTGTAGTAATGGCAACATATTATTTTTCTTCACTTTCTAACCTTCAGAAAATAAATAAATAAATAAATAAATAAAATGTTGGCAATAAAGGGGCAGTCTTTAAAATAACCATGAATATGCTTTTCTGAATATCTATCTATCTATCTATCTATCTATCTATCTATCTATCTCTATCTAGCTATTTTTTTTTTTTTTTGCATATTTGGAAAGTTATTTAGATTTGTTATTACCTGATCAACGGATCATCTAACATAGTTTTACAGAAAATTATGAAAATATGAATGTTGTCATGACAACACTGTAACGGAATTGCACTAATGCATTCTCTCATTAGATTCCTTTTTATATATATATAGATAGTGGAATCAGTTCTATTATTGCATGCATTATTTTATTTGAATGTGTTCACCATGATATAATTGAATTCATGTATAAATAATTATGATCTCTGTTTCTTTTTTTCAGACTAAAATGAGCATGGGAATGTTTAGTGGAAAGAGCAAAAAGGAGGACACAGTAAGTTGTCAACAGTGAGAGTTCAGAATCTCTTTTATTTTCTTTCTTTCTTTCTTTCTTTCTTTCTTTCTTTCTTTCTTTCTTTCTTTCTTTCTTTCTTTCTTTCTTTCTTTCTTTCTTTCTTTCTTTCTTTCTTTCTTTCTTTCTTTCTTTCTTTCTTTCTTTCTTTCTTTCTTTCTTTCTTTCTTTCTTTCTTTCTTTCTTTCTTTCAAATGAATCCATTAAAATCATCGTATCTCAAGTGTACACACACACACACACACACACACACACACACACACACACACACATATATCTGCACCTCT
>NW_015555767.1:1631323-1634604 GCF_001515605.1 Sinocyclocheilus anshuiensis
AATTCATTATACTTTCAGTGGAGTAACTTCCCCTCTCAGATATTGAGTTTTGAGGGCTGGAGATGCAAACTTTAAGATCTATGTGAGAGGACAGTTAGATAAATGGCTTGAAGAAGGCCAATGGTTATCTGTTCTGGTAATAGATTTCTAATCTCTTTGTCTCAAACAACTGCAGTTTTCTCTCATTTTCTTTCTCTTTTTTTTTTTAAGAACACACACACACACACACACACACACACACACACACACACAAGTCCTGAGCGGAGCATGTGTTTCTCAGTAAATGGGAAAATACATTTTTATGGATAATTTCAAATGTCCCAGATGGAATGTTTAACAAAAGTAAAATCATTTGCATTCTTTGCACGGTGAAATTTAATTATCATCAACAAGTTAAATATCACTCATGAATTAAATGCTGTCATTGATAGAAATGCTAATGTGACACATCTATAAAGTGTGGATAAATTTGTTTAAATATTAATTTTATTATATTATTATTTTTATTGCATATTTGCATTTCAGGTTTGCATTTCTGTTAATTTATTGCAGATTTTTGTTTCCATGTTTTTGCATTTTGATGCTATATATATATATATATTTTTTTTTTGTGTGTGTGACAAGGAGCATATCTACCTCTGTTAAGTGTCTTTATATAGATACATGTCATACACGCAGAAACCACTTCGTTCATTGCCATTTCTATGTATAGTTGAAGAATAACGATGCAATAGTCCAGAAATAAATAACCCCTCTCTGTACAATAATGAGGAGGTCAAACAAACATTTGAGACTTGTTTATTTGACAGTATATGAGAGTAGATTATTTCCCCATTAGTTTATGAAAAAATGCTAATAAAAATTGTACCTGCAACATTTCCTATGATTATTGTTCTAAGGTAAGATGTTATTGTCTAAGGTAATGTAGGTTGTTGAGACTTAAATTGAGAGGAATAAACATTATATGTTAAATTAGCATGTATCTTTCGAGCCAGCTTTGAATCCCTTTATTATGGTTAACTCCTCATATGATTCACCGCTTATGCTGTGCTTATATTGTCCATTTGTGTCTGCCAAATTAATAAAAATGAATGCAATGTAAATACAAGTCTTTCCTATGCTGAACTTAATTATAAATTAACAACCGATGATATGTGTTTGTGTTTATTGTGAGTGAAAAAAACAATTAGTCCCTCTCAACTCACCGCACTGATACAAAAAAACAACAACAACAACAAAAAAAACTCTAGTTAACTATGGGGCTGCTGGTAGAGTAGTAGTTCTGAGCTAATGAACTATAGACTGTAGGTTTAAACCAGGGTTGATACTAATTCATCTACCTAAAAATTTCCTCTGCAAAAAATATTTACGATTATTACAGCTCAGATAATTTGTGTTTTTTATGGAATAATTAATGTGAGTGCTTTTGAAGAGCTTATGCTTTGGCCTTCAAACCCTCCTGACACTGATTGCTTCCATTGTAAAAGGAAAGTTTTCAGCAAAAAAAAGGTCCATTGTCTATTATCAATAGTGCATTTATGTACTTTATGAAGCACTACTCGCACAGAAGTGTGAAATGACTGGAGTGCCCCTGTGAAAGTTTAAAGAATGACAGCAAATGTGACCACACATTGGGGGCATAACAGCACTTTTTTTGTTAATTATTGAACTTTAAGACAACAGTGCTGAAAAAAAAACACACACACACAAATATGTTTGAGAGCTAAAACCATGTAAGTGTTTCAAGGCACTCAAAAAAAAAAAAAAAATTCATCATGAATCAGACACTACCGCAGCCAAACAAACTGCAAAAGTACCTATAAATGGTGACCTATTTGTGTGCTTACACAATATAATCAAGCGGTAAATCCCCTGGCCAAATGAAATGCATTTCTGTCATGACAACTCTCGGAGGGATTGGAATGGTAATGTACATGACAATGTTAATGTATTTGGTCTTGGCAGAATAGATCTGCTACGCTGCTGCTGCTGCTGCTGCTGTGGCAGAGCAAGTACCGAGCCTGGCTACTGCCAATACATCCACAACATGCTACTGTGAGCATGTAAGAAATATTGCTGCTGCAAATATAACATACATGAAATAACCCCCATATAGCATACATGAATAACCTCTTAGCAGATCTATACAGGTGGAGCTGGGGAAGGTGGAGGAATTCTGAAGCAAGCTGCAACTGTTACGGCAAGCATTAGTCATATCTTTGAATGTTGAGCAGCGAGCTCATTGGCTACCGATACAGGAGAGAACCAATCAGCTGTGCCATGTGATGATGTCATTAGGTCAGATTGAGTTAGACCTATCGGACTGCACCATCTAGAGTTTCATGCCAGAACTCTTTATTTATCTGGAAGTGCGTTTCCACCACGAGATATAAAAAAGGTCATTTGTAGTTTTTTACTCCCTCACAATTCTGTTTTTATATATACAGTGCTGCTTGAAAGTTTGTGAACCCTTTAGAATTTTCTATATTTCTGCATAAATATGACCCAAAACATCATCAGATTTTCACGCAAGTCCTGAAAGTAGACAAAGAGAAATAAATGAAACAAATGAGACGGAACTACATACTTTGTCATTGATTTATTCAGGAAACTGATCTAATATTACATACTGCGAGAGGCAAAATTCAGTTGTATGTGACTCTAGGATTAGCTGCTAATTTGATGGTGAAATTATGGTGCGTTCAAGTCATGTCGGATAGATCGTATTTATCTCATTATTACGAGTGGGAAACTCGAAATTTTCTTGAAGCCCCGAGTTTCCGAGTTGGGGGCGTGTCAATGAGAAACATGGCGGAATCGATGGATGCAACGTCTGTAGTTGACGGTAAATTTTTGTTTAAATTGATAGTTTAGTTGTCCTATAAACTTAAATTGGTCATGTTTTTGTTACGCAGCTAGTTAATGAAATCCAAGTAAATAAAATGCTATATAATTTTTGCACCTATAGGTGAAAAATCTTTTTGCCATGTTGCATGTTGCATTTAGCTAACAGCTTTTTTTAATCTCTGCATTTTAGCATTTGTTGATGCTGAAAATCAGTTATACTGGGATCCTGGTCTAAAAAAAAAATATTAAAAACGCAAAACACACCTGATGCGAATTCTTTGCTCTTCATTTTCTATAAGCAGAGTTAACAGACCCTGTTGTATTTTCTTGTAATTTATTAAAAGAAGGTACACCGCCATCTTGTGCCGACTAAACTGACTTGAACGCACCTGACGTCGTAATTACGACTTGTCAACTCGTAAGTACGAACGTCC
>NW_015555767.1:1634806-1637144 GCF_001515605.1 Sinocyclocheilus anshuiensis
TGCTGCTGCAAATATAACATACATGAAATAACCCCCATATAGCATACATGAATAACCTCTTAGCAGATCTATACAGGTGGAGCTGGGGAAGGTGGAGGAATTCTGAAGCAAGCTGCAACTGTTACGGCAAGCATTAGTCATATCTTTGAATGTTGAGCAGCGAGCTCATTGGCTACCGATACAGGAGAGAACCAATCAGCTGTGCCATGTGATGATGTCATTAGGTCAGATTGAGCTAGACCTATCGGACTGTGCCATCTAGAGTTTCATGCCAGAACTCTGTATTTCTCCAGGTTGCACAGCAAAACAAGGCCTGTGGAATGATGCGAGCTCCTGCTGGAGTGTGTGAACTCTCTTCTGCCCACTCTGTGCTTAGTGAAGGAGAGCAGGAATGGGGAGGAGGGAGAAACAGAGAGCAGAGAGATGAGAGATGAGACAGAAATGGTGGGATGTTCATTTCTCCATAGTCTGTCCGAGGAAGGGAGATGAACGGCACAAAACTGATACAGAGGGGGAGGGAATGAGCGTATATCTTAGTGCGCAACACCTTCTTCGGGCTTCTGCCACTGATATGCAAGGCGTTCTCATTTGTATTTATTTGATTAAAACGATGCATAATTCATTCCCAAACAGGAAAAAACACATGCCTCCAGCAAGCCATTCACACACTTCCTGCTCTCCACGCTGCTCTTTGAGTCTCTCCGTAATGGCGCTGGAGATTTTTTTTGATCCAGCGTGTGGTGAGTGTTTATGCGGGCTCATACCCTCGCCTCCTGGGGTTTATTTATTTATTTTTCCAAATAACAGACTTCTTAGACCTTGCGCGGCACTACTGTAGAATGCCTTTAAAATGCTGAGGAAGGCGTTCTCTTGGCTCTGTAGAGGTTAATGAAAGATCCAGGGTATGGAGGTAATTTTGTTTTTACCACCTGACCATCTCCACAGCAACTCAAGGGAACTGTTCTGTAACTGAAGGAGATGAGAAAAGCAGAGCCATGGATGTGTTTTGTGAGCGGTGAAATGTTGACACCAAAGAAATGTAATCAACAGGAAGCAATTTCTCATTGCCTCTCTATCTGTAAAGGTGCACTGGACATCAACATGTGGGATTTTAAGAAGTTCTCTCAATTAAACACATTTGGCCTCACTGTGGAATAAAAATGAAATTCTGCAGTTGTGTGTTTACCTTAATGTTGCTCCTATGTAAGCTGCTCTTTTTTGTTTAATGTATTTCTGTGAAACAGTCCCCATTTTACATAAATTAAGATGTGATTAATTCATATTTCTTCTCGTTTTAACCATAATTTATCATATGTTTTGCTTATATATATATATACAGTGGGTACAGAAAAGAGTCAACCCCCTTTACAATAATCACATTTTGTTGCTTTGCAGCCTGAAATTAAGATTTTTTTGGATCACAGTTTTGGACACAAATGTGGCTTGTATGAGAGGATTGCAAGAAAAAAGCCACTCCTCAAGAAAAGACACATGCAGCCACGACTGAGCTTTGCCAAAACATACATCTGAGGCAGATGAGACTAAAATTGAATTATTTAGCCTCAACACCAAACGATATGCCTGGCGGAAATCAAATACAGCTCACCATTCAAATAACAGCATTCCAATAGTAAAGCATGGAGGTGGTAATATCCTGTTATGGGGGTGTTTCTCTGCAGCAGGGACCGCAGCACTTGTCAGAATGGAAAGAAAAATGGATGGGGCCAAATACCGTCAAATTCTTGAGGAAAATCTGCTGCCCTCTGCCAGAAAGTTGTCAATGGGAAGAAGGTTTACCTTCCAACATGACAATGACCCAAAGGCAAAGCACACAACAAAACTGAGCACACAGTGGTTGAAGGAGAAAAAGGTGAATGTCCTAGTCAGAGCCCAGACTTAAACCCCATTGAAAATCTGTGGAATGACTGGAAGACTGCACTCCACAAACAGTCAGCATCAAATTTAACTGAACTTGAGCAGTTCTGCAAAGAAGAGTGGGCAGATATTGCAAAGTCTAGATGTGCAAAGTTAGTAGACAACATATCCCAACAGGCTAAAGGCTGTAATTAAAGCAAAAGGTGGTTCAACAAAATACTGACACAAGGGGGTGATCCTTTTTCCAACTAAGTGATTCTGTTTCTCTTTCTCTCTCTCTCTCTCTCTGACATGTTGGTGTTATATCTTTCACTTATAAGTTGCAGTGAGTAAATACAGCTGGATAAACAAATCTGTGTCCGTCTTCATCTCAGGCTGCAAAGCAACAAAATGTGATTATTGTAAAGGGGAGGTGATTATTTTCTATACCTACTGTGTGTGTGTGTGTGTGTGTGTTCACTAC
>NW_015555767.1:1637761-1645362 GCF_001515605.1 Sinocyclocheilus anshuiensis
GCAGAGCCCAGACTCAAACCCCACTGAAAATCTGTGGAATGACTTGAAGACTGCAGTCCACAAACAGTAATCATCAAATTTAACTGAACTTCAGCAGTTCTGCAAAGAAGAGTGGGCAAATATTGCAAAGTCTAGATGTGCAAAGTTAGTGGAGGCATATCCCAATGGACTAAAGGCTGTAATTAAAGCAAAAGGTGGTTCAACAAAATACTGACACAAGGGGGTGATCCTTTTTCCAACTAAGTGATTCTGTTTCTCTTTCTCTCTCTCTCTCTCTCTGACATGTTGGTGTTATATCTTTCACTTATAAGTTGCAGTGAGTAAATACAGCTGGATAAACAAATCTGTGTCCGTCTTCATCTCAGGCTGCAAAGCAACAAAATGTGATTATTGTAAAGGGGAGGTGATTATTTTCTATACCTACTGTGTGTGTGTGTGTGTGTGTGTTCACTACCTCTTCAAAAAAGAAAAAGATATATATATATTGGAAACTGGACCTGGAAAAGTTATATTACATAAATTAATTACATAATGAATATAAAGTTGACCAGGCTCTATATATATATATATATATATATATATATATATATATATGTGGAAATATTTTTTTCATAATAATCCTGGTGGTAGGGATATTTTGCTGTGTCTTCTGAGTTACTGAACATATATGCGTATTAATTTGACTGCACTTTCAACATTGTGTATTTGGAAAACATGGAATAGTAATCTCTGTCTCTGTCTGTCATTTGTCTTCCACATATATAGACTCCTGACAAAATATTGTGAAGAAACTATAACTGCCATTACACATTATTATTATTAGCTGCTATAAAAGGATGTGGATCATTACTTATAGTTAAAGCAACCAAGATTATGAAAATGTATTCTTCCAAGAAATCTCAGAAGCCTTTGTTGTCTTGAAAAGGTACAAATGCTTAAACATCCTGAATAAAGTCAGTGTAGAACTTATGCATTGTAACAGAAGTATGACACTTTATTTGAGTCGACAACCTCTATGTACACAGGGGAAAGTGGAATGTTTGTGCGCAGATGATAATGATAATTTTATGCATAATATTCCTGTATAATCCCAAAGATGCACAGAATGTTTATCTGGCAATCATTTAAACAAGACTCATCCCACTACAGTGAACATCTCACATGTATATATACAAAGAGTTATCAACATTTGTTAAACATTACTGTTGCAGTTGCTACATAGCTCCAGATCAAAGGCTTAAAGTTGTTGGTTTTGCTTGCGCTGCAGCTGTTCCTCTGCTAGATGGCAGCAAGGAGCAAGTTTAGCCTGAAAACATGCATCCCAACTTCATTTAAATGCAGGTTAGTGATCTGTAGAAAAGAAAAATTCAACTTTTTTTCTCTCACTCTCTCTCTCGAGCTAGAAGCTTGGCTCATGTAACATCAGATTTAAAACTGAAATAGCTGATCTGACTATGCATACAAGAGAGGCCAGAAATGTTTTTAGTCTGCAATACTTTAAACATTCTTTTCAACATCCAAGACCATCTAGAGCTAGTCGGGTGTTGCATAGGCGTATAAAAGCATGTACGGTGGCGGGTAGCGCGGCTTCTCAACCACTGCTAAAGCTGAGCACATCAAAGCAAAGCTGGGGAATCGGAGGAATCCCTGCATCATTTCAGATAAGGGCTAAGTTCCATTTAGTGGCTTAGCCACATAGGGTGAACGACCTCTCTTTTTCTCATGTCTTAGCTGTTAGACTAGCCATCTTATCTATCGCCCAGCTAGACGCATTGGTTTATTCAGGTTGCTGTTTACCTGCCTTTCTCATGGCTATTTTCGTGTTTGCCACAGCTACCTTTGTACTTCCAGTTTGCCATTTTCTAAATGGCTGTATAAAGGTCCTAAATTGGCCAATTGCACACTCACAGATCAAAGCTCTCAAAGAGTTTTCATGTCTAATGTTGCGTGGAGTGTTGCTGCTGGCGAGAGGGGCGAATGCTAATTGATGTCCTTAATCGGGTTTTTGAAAGTCAGCTTGTTCTAGAAAAGTACATTTGACAAGCCTCTCTTGATTATGCAGTGATCATAAAGTCAATGTATTGAAAGAACATGCAAAGTGTTATGACTAAGCTTCAGCGCCGAAAGCATTTAAGGTGTCCGAATGTGTCTACGCTTTTGTTTCGAGTAGCAGTTGACCTCTTAACGTTGACCTTTCTGCCTAAACTGTCAGTTCCTCTCAGGTTCTCATTAGTCTATTGTTTGAATCCAACAGCTAGACATGGCATACACCTTCACTGGGCTAGCAATCATGCGTCCTCCATCCGCGACACAAAA
Source organism: Sinocyclocheilus anshuiensis (assembly GCF_001515605.1). Classification (NCBI taxonomy): domain Eukaryota; kingdom Metazoa; phylum Chordata; class Actinopteri; order Cypriniformes; family Cyprinidae; genus Sinocyclocheilus; species Sinocyclocheilus anshuiensis. The sequence continues at coordinate 1,640,078 of NW_015555767.1, forward strand.
ACTACACTTCATTTTCAACTCCGCCTCGGCTTTAAGACACGAAGATCATGGCTGAAAAATGAGACGCACAAAGGCACGTTTGTATGTTACCTTGGACTGTTTGTGCAATATGTCATCCCCTCCTTTCTTTTATACTGAACGACGTTAGTGTGAAGGCACTCATAATGTTTCTCATGACAGATCAAATGGAAAGTGACAGTAGGAAGTTATGTATAGCCACAGGGACACCATTACACATGATAAAATATGATCTGGGCTTCGCTCTGTGTCTACCAAGTGTACAAATGGCTTTTAATACGCACTTCTAAGCATCATTAAGGTTTTGTGTGGCTCACCGTCTGTTTGCAATGAGTGGCATACACATTATTACACTAGTTTTGCATAGAAACGGGCATCAGTTTTATTCTGTGTGCAGTTATGCGTCTTATTCAGTGTATTTATGCAGTGGTGGTGGGGGGGTAATTTTGAGCCACATGTTCTATGTGGAATTTCTAATGGATTTTTACAGCTTCCAATATTTGAGCAAAATAAGGTACTTAATAACTCTACTAAACATCTACTATATTGCTATATATATACTGTATAATTGAAAATGAAAAGAAAAAAAAAAACTAATAAAAACAATAGGCATAGATTAGCTTGTTAGATCAGTCTAAAAATCATTGTCAAAAGCTTTCAGTATTCAGTATGTTTGTAATTAAGTGAAGACAAGTGACAAACAAAGAGAGACTTGGGAAGATCTTACAGATTTGAAACAGAAATCATATATAAATTTGTTATAATGAAAGAGTGAAGTATGGAATTCTTCTGCAAATAGGTAACTAATTTGTTTGCAGATATTTATATAGTTAGATATTTAGATAAATTGTCCCATTTGTTTACTGTATTCAGAAGTGTTGTGTTAGTCAGAATTTGTCATTAATTATCAAGAATATTTTAAAATATCAGGGAATGAGCATGGGTGTATGGAAGCGTAATTTCTTAAATAATAATAAAAGTTATGGTTATAAAACCAACTGCAGTCTTTTATTAGTTTGGTTTATATACTTTGGTTTATACGACCTCCACCAAAATTGCTGCCAATGTTTTTATGCAGTAATGGCAATTTTCAGAATGAATGCCTCATGAAATTACAATTTTGGCCACTTTAAAACAGTTTTGGTGAAGGAGAAACATGAGAATTACTCAGTTGAATTTGGAAGCTTTTCGAGGCAGTGACTGGACCATTTGTAATTACTACAATATTTAGAGTAAAAAAAAAAGAGAGAAAGGTGAATTAAATAAATAATCATAACATAAATAACACTACCGCTTTATTTCATGCAGAGCTCCAGGCAATACCTTCTCTCAAAAGAGGCAAATCCCATGTGAAGTACTGCAGATGCTTTAAAGTGCCATCTGTGACAACTGCTACTGGCTGTTTCTGAGTTCTGCAAGAACAAACACCTTCAAACAATAACAGTGCTACTTTATGTAACCACCTATATGATCTCTAAGCATGTTCTTTGAGTTCATATGCTGTTTCTGCAATTGCCATCTGACTTAATGTCTGTTTGAATGCAGAATGTGAATAGATGCTTCCAGTAAATGTTTAACAAGGCCTTTAGTAAGTAATATGTTGGTGGAGGTGGCTTTGATCTTCCCTGAATGATTTAACTCAGGGATGGACAACTTTGATAGTGACGAGGGCCAGCATTTTTTCTCCTTTATACCAAGGGGCCAGATTACTAATCCACGTCCACACACCTTTTACACCGTCTTACTCAATTTCATTTTTATTGAAGGAAATGAAAGTATAACTAATGTCATTTGTTTTTAAAGATTTTATTAAGTACAAAACTTGTGCAGTTATGCTAATTCAGAAGGAAAACTTTATTGTCAGTGGACAGAAATATTTTAAAAAAAAATATATAGTTATTCCAAATGGTACCATAAAATAAGCTGGTATCTGCAGGATTTTTAAAATCAAATTTAAGACCTTTAAAGATCTTTTTAAGATCTGCACTTCACATTTCAGCCTTTAAACAATTTTTAAGAAAAGGGATGAGTCAAAAGTATAAATTATTATATTAATTTAAATAATTATTATATTAAATAACATATAAATATATCTTAGTGTCTTGATTGTTTAGATTTTTATAATGCATTAGCTTTTTGTCGATCCACTGGTTCACATTTAAAAATATGTAGCAAAAATAGCAGATGGGCTTTTTGCCAGCAGGTGTCACTTTCGGAACTGCGCATATAGTGGTTTCCCCGGTAACCGCAGTACACAAAGCTGACGTGCAGCGCTCACGTTTATTCAGTGAAATCGTAGCCTTTTGAAGTTTAATCGTCATATTAATCCATATAGCAATTCTTGTCTTTCCGTCCCCAAAGACCTCTTATAGTTTAGACTTTTTGTACCATTTAAGAGTTTGCGTGGCCTTAAATGTAAACAATTTAACTGAAGACGTTTTAAGGACCCGCGGAAACCCTAATAAGAACATAGTCCAGTGCAAACATTTCTGTTCAAGCTTTTGTTGACTACGAATTTTACCTTTGAAATTTGAGGCAAGTGCAACTCTGGCATCCCCGTTGTTTGTGCGCAGTGGTGTGATGGCGATATAAATAAAATACAGATTTCCAAACAATCCAAACATATGGGTATCCCCTTGAACTTGGTAAAAAGATAATCGGTTTACCATCTTGACGTGAAAATACTGTTTTCATGGTCAGTTTTTCATTGATTATTTGCTAATGTTAATGAATGTTTACATTAGAGTGCACATCCTACTACGCTGAAATTAACAGGGGAGCGGCTGGAAACTAGCGACCTCTCCTGGTTGGAGATAGTATTGACATCATAAACTAAAAGCAATCTTTACGTGACTTGCTTTTCAAATGTTGTAAAATTGATCATCCAAGTCTAATATGATCCAGCGGGTCATACTAAAAGACACTGCGGGCCGTATACGGTCCGCGGGCCGCCAGTTGCCCATCCCTGATTTAACTGAACAAAAGTCTTTGTGCAGTAGTCGATACTTTTAAAGATGTGGTTTAGCACTGCTATTCAGAGAAAACTGTACATGGTTGAAAGTCATGTTGGTTGACTTTTTCATCAGGAACATTAAAAGTTATTATTATTATTATTATTATCCAAATGCCAAAGGTGCTATTTTTCTTATGACAATAATGCATGGTGATTACTGGATATGAAGTTCAGTTGGAATTTTGCTTTATTGAAAATAAAAATTATTATAATAATAAATGCATATATTGGGTCAGGATTTGAAGTTGTGTCCGCTTGCACTTAAAAAAAATATATATATTTAAAATAACAATAATAATACATTAGCATGTATTCACAGTAACATCTCCAGGAACAAAACACTGAACAAAAAGCAAGAGACATACAAAGAAAATGCTCAATTGCCTCAAGCTCTCATATATTCTGCATGAGAATCCACCTGACCTTTGACCCAGTGAAATGTTGTGTATTGTATACAACGGAAGACATTGTTTATGAGATGTGAAAGTTTTGGACAGCACAGTGTTTCTCCAGTATCTTTCTAGAGCCTTTTTAATATGTCAGTGTTATGATAGACTGCCATTGCAGCATATTGCAGGATCATATATTCTCAAGAATGACGAAGACCGCTTCTAATACCCGTAGCTTTTGTTAAATCTGTTTTAATTAATACAGGCTTAGGAGAGATGATTCTTTCTGCCAGTTATTAAGAAATTCTTTCAGGCTTTTAATGCCTAATTTCCCCTAGTTCGATTTATCCTTATTAGTGGTATACGGGTTTTAACCTGACCATGAAGGCCAAAGCTTTGGAATTAGGTAACACCTGAATGCAGTGTTTAACACTAACCATTTATAATAATGTGTAGGTAAATACCATTATACTGTATATCACTCATTATAAGTGCTGAGGAAGACTATATACAGTGGAGTCCAAAGAGTCTGTTTAGCAATTACCATTGGTAATTTCTTTTTTTAAATAACCTTTTGTTTAATCATTTAATTAATTTATATTTATTTAATTATTTGGTCATTCAACAGCTGAGTATCCAAAACAGCATGGAACAATCTGTCATGTCATTTCTAACAGCGATAAACCTCTTATTTTCTGTTTAGCACAACTGAAAGGATCAATCGACAGCTATGGAGAAGCTTTGGGTAATACTCCACAAAAACCCTCGCCCTTCTCGCGTGCTCCAAGTAAACACCTGCTTAGATGTTCATTTGTCTTCAGAGACACACTAAAATATGATTTAATTATCCACAACTGTATAACATACTTTAATTATTTCCCCCTTTGAATATTTGATACGTGTGATTATTTGCAGTTAATTTGATTTCAACACAATTGTTAACTTGTTAAACTCAGGGGATGGTAAGTGTTGACCATGTTTACCTTTTTATTGAAATGAGACGTTGATTAAAGCCTTTGTGTATTTGCTGCAGTTTATCTTTGCCTCTTGCCACAGCCCTCCTTCCCTCCCTCCCTTCCTTCCACCTCCCTCTCCTCTCTCCCTCTCTCTCTCTCTCTCTCTCTCTCTCTCTCTATATATATATATATCCATTTCTCCATCTCTCCTCTCTTATTGTGAGCCTGACTTCCTTGCTGAGACACTTTGATATTCTTTAGCATGAATCACAGTCACATCTCCTCTTTCCTCTCTCTTCACCTCTACATTGTCAATCTTTTATCTCCCTGCCGACAGTGGAGTAATCAATGATATGAATATTTTGTAACCACTGGCAAGGAATTGTACCGCTAACTGTACTGCATCCAAGAGGGCTTTGCGGTGTGTGTTTTGTTTATGTTTTAGTGGAGTCAGAGAATCTGTTTGATAAGCCCTCAGGTAAAAGGAAAAGAGTTATCAAAGCAAGCTGTAATATACCTGGAGAGCAGAAGAACTGATAACATGTTAATTTCTGCAAATAATATTGGATATTAATATTATTGAATAACACATTAAAAATAATCAATGCACCTTTTGTATTTTTTTCACTTCCTCAGGCAATGTTTTTCATTACTTCCATTGCATTTTTATATATTGAGACATATGGGACATTTATTATAATGGATTTATGAGATGACTCTTGTTATTATTAAGTTTATTTTAAGTAAAAATTTCAAAATTCAGATATGTCATATAATATAATGGTTTTAATTACTAATTTTATCTTGTAACATATATTCCATTATATATTTATATATATGTTGTTGTTTTTTATGTATAAAAAAACATTAACTGAAATGTGTGTGTGTGTATATATATATATATATATA
>NW_015555767.1:1645778-1647579 GCF_001515605.1 Sinocyclocheilus anshuiensis
AACAAAATATATATATATTTTTTCGGATGTAAGCATTAAAACAATGCCCTACCGTATTACAACGCATCAAAGCAGTCAATCCAACACAGTCAAGAATAACTTTAAGAGGTTGCCACAGTTTAGTAAACTGTGGACTAGCTTTGGCTCTTACTGCTGACTTGAATGATGAATTGATGATGCTTCCCGTTTGTCAGTTGATGGCCTTTCATTTTTAACCAGAAATGTGCACGCTGCTTTTCTGATGTTCACTGAAGTTTTCCGTGTCTTTTTCCCGCAGCGCTGAATACTTTATCAGCAGTGTTGGGAGTAACGCATTACAAAAGTAATAATATTACAGTAGTATATTACTTTTTGCTGTAACGCAGTAATATAACGCATTAGTAATAAAATTTGGGTAATATTATTACTCGTTACAATCTCAGTTACGCAAGTTACAACAACATATTTTAACTCAAAATTAAGTGGTGAATTTACCAACACCGCAAAACAGCACCAGAGAAAAAAATTCCGCGGGTAAAATAGTTTGTCTATTTCCTGTTCCCACATTTGTGAGATGGACACACTCCTGTTATTTTCAGTTCATTGGAGAAAAGGATAAGAATGCATAGTCAGGTGTAATGTGCGACATCAAACTCTCAACATGGAGAAATAGCACAAGTAAAACCTGGAAACACCTGGACTTGTGCCACTAACACTAAGCCATCGGAGAGAGCTGCGGGGTCAGAGAAGAGGAAAAGGTGGCGGACAAGCGCAGACAAGCAACAAAAATTAAGTTTAAATAAAAATAAAATCTTAAGAATAATAGTAGTCCAAGGCACTCGAATCTTATTCAAAAAGTTTTAAAAAGCCTTTATTTCATCATGGCTATCAGTTTAAAAAACAGGTGACGTGCACACCTACGCATTGCGGCTATTTTGCCTTCGTCAGGGTCTGAGTAACAAACACAATCTGAGTTCATTTTGAGCAGCAATTAATTAGTCAAATAACAATCACCTGGTCGTGCTACACAGGACAAACAGAAGAGAGGAAGTTCGACGATTACATATCAAATGAAATCAAACACAATATAATCATATATAAAAAAAGAGAGAAAAAAAGAAAGAAGAAAATTACATAAACTTAAATATATAAATCAGACTCCACAAATCAATGTATGTACACTGAATAAAATTATAAACGCAACACTTTTGTTTTTGCCCCCATTTGTCATGAGCTGAACTCAAAGATCTAAGACTTTTTCTATGTACACAAAAGGCCTATTTCTCTCAAATATTGTTCACAATTCTGTCTAAATCTGTGTTAGTGAGCACTTCTCCTTTGCCGAGATAATCCATCCACCTCACAGGTGTGGCATATCAAGATGCTGATTAGACAGCATGATTATTGCACAGGTGTGCCTTAGGCTGGCCACAATAAAAGGCCACTCTAAAATGTGCAGTTTTATCACACAGCACAATGCCACAGATGTCGCAAGTTTTGAGGGAGTGTGCAATTGGCATGCTGACTGCAGGAATGGCCACCAGAGCTGTTGCCTGTGAAATTAATGTTCATTCCTCTACCATAAGCCGTCTCCAAAGGCGTTTCAGAGAATTTGGCAGAACACACAACTGCAGACGAAAGACTCTCTGTAAAAGCTCTTATTGACCTAGGGACATGTTCTATTCCAATTAACTTCAATGTACTTGGGCTACCATGATTTTTCTCTTTATAATGAAGGGCAGGGTGTGAACTACGGGGGAGCTAGGGGGAGCTCGGCTCCCCTTAATAAGACATGGGCTCCCCTGAAAACGTGATTTGTGAA
>NW_015555767.1:1648058-1651327 GCF_001515605.1 Sinocyclocheilus anshuiensis
TGTTAAGGTAAGGCATGTTATTCGCAATTATGTGTTGTGGCTGGGTTGTTATAGGTCTGCGTGACTCTCGATGTGACCATAGTGATTTATCCTATATTGTGCTTGCATAAAGCAAGTAGTGCATACACTTGTAGCTGTTATATTTCTCCGTAAGTCATTGTAAGCCACGCAATTATTTAACTTAATTATTAATTATATTCGCTTCTGTACTGTACTGTGTAACGAAATAAACCAAATTATCAGAATCTCGTGATTTACATTTTTGTACTAATAACTCATCTCTACTGATGTTTCTTGCTTTATTAAATGCCTTGTTGATCACCCTGTTTTTGTACCCTCGTTCCTGAAATCTTTGAGTCATTTCTTGAGCCTTGAAATCAAAATCATCTTCCTTGTCACAGATTCTTTTTAACCTCTGAAACTGTCCTAAAGGAATATTGTCAATCAACCATGGAGGGTGAAAACTATCTGCTCTTAAAATAGTATTTCTATCAGTTTCCTTTCTAAAAATAGTAGTATGTAATACACCATTGCCTTCTTTAAAAATGTTTAAGTCCAAGAAATTTATCTGAGTATGTGAAAAATCAAGACTCAACTTCAAATTCACATTAGTATTATTTAAGTATGAATGAAAGGCTAACAGATCTACTTCTGAACCGATCCATATCAAAATGATATCATCTATATATCTACCCCACCACATCACATTCTTTAAATATGGATTGGAATCAGAAAATACAAATTCCTTTTCCCAAAATCCTAAAAACAAATTTGCATAATTTGGGGAAAAACAGGCACCCATTGCTGTACCTTTAATTTGTTTATAGAATTCATCTTGAAACAGAAATAAGTTGTTATTTAATGTCCATTCAGCTAATTGCATAATAAAACATGCCGGTGGCCTTTCAGTAGATGATCTCATATCTAAATAGTATGATAATGCTTCCAGCCCATCTTTATGATCTATATTCGTATACAATGATTCAACATCCATAGTCACCAGTATAGATGATTCTGTAGTTTTAATTTCTTTAACGATATTCAATATATGAGTTGTATCTTGAATGAACGAGGGGAGTTCACTAACCAATGGTTTAATAAAATAATCCACAAATTTTGAAGCCGGCTCTGTAATAGATCCATTACCACTAATTATAGGTATCCCTGGTGGATTTTCAAGATTTTTGTGTACTTTTGGAAGCATATAAAAAGTAGGAATCTTTACAACATAGAAAATCACGTTCATTTTTTGAAATCCATCCCACCAAACTTGGCGCTTATTTAATGTACTTAAACGATTATGTTCACTTGACTTGGTATTAATTTCAAGTGTACTTATATATTTAGGTTAACTCAACTTGGAAATGTAACTGAAACTGTTGAATGATGTTCTTATTTTTGACTGCAAGCTTTGTGCACACCAAACTGAAATAAAACAATGAACAGCATATTTAATCTTTGACTTTTTATTGACAAAAGCATTTGACCATTTAAGCTTTGTGCAAACATAGCGAACTAAAATAAAACATACTCAACATAGCGTCTTTCACCAAAGTTTCACCTAAACAGTTTTTACAGTATTACAGTACAAACTATACTGTAGTGGAAATATTACTGGGTCACAACCACACTACATAAGAACTACATTCTTACTACATTTCACCATTAAAGCTTTGTACAAACACGGCAAACTAAAAAAAATACATACTGAACATGTTCAGTGTCTTTGGCCCAAATGTCACTATTACAGTACAAACTATACTGTAGTGGAAATATTACTGGGTCACAACCACACTACAGAGGTGTAACAATGGTAAAAATATCCCAAATTAACTACTGCACATCAATTGTAGAACTGCATTTAACAATTTAAACATACTTTTTATTCTTCATAAATAAATAATGGAGTAAATCGAGGGAGAAAAACCCAAAACAAAGGGTGGTGTTAAAGGATCACAGTGACGTTTCTAAAGCAAAAAGCTGGTTTGCCAGAGACTGCACTCTAGGCTTGAGAGCATTCTGTCCCATTGACATTAGTACACGCTGGATGAAATCAAACGTGTTGGCGAGTGATTTTGGGTAATTCAGGTCTAGTGCGTAAATCAGACCGAAGAGAAGACAGATTGCCTGTAGGAGGTCCTGCATTTTGTCCATCACCACTTGGCCTTCAAGAATTATTCCAATCGAAGAAGTCAAATGCAAAGAGTTGGGAGGCTGAAGATCAGTGTCCTCAAATAAGATCCCCACTGGCACATCAAGGATAGTGTTGCGATGATCAGACACCTAGTGAAAAAAACAGGTATAAATATAGTATTGTGATCAGGAATCAAAGGTTTATCATCAATGCATGATTATCAGAATGCACACTAATTTTATTAAAAAAACAAATCACTAACCCTAACCCAAAATTATATTGACATGTATACATTTGAATTTATGTAAATGTAGATGCTTCCTGCAAAGAATTTGGTATACACTTTTTAAAGTATACATTATAAATGAAGTTTATTATTTTGAAGTTTTTGTATGACCACCATGTTTCAAACGATAATGTTTGAGAAGTTTTATCAGTTTTATCATTTATTTAGTTTTGAGTTGTTTCCCACAGAAATACACGATTACACTATGATAAAGTGTATTAACTAATATGTTTCAGTAGCCTATTACAAATCAAATAAAGAATCATTTGATATCTCAGTTATCATACCATCACAAATCCATATCGTTAACGTTACTTGATGGCTAACGTTACGCTGGCAAAGTTTGACCGGGGAATATTGTAATTATGGCTGCGTTATCTTTTATTATAGAAACGTACCACAATGATTTAAATAAACGTATTTCACTCTTTAAAAAATCACACAAAATAACTTTAAATCTACATAATTATTATTATTATTTTTTTTACTTTTTTTATTTTATTTTACTTACCGAACATAGCACACGAAGAAAAACTTCCGTCTTGAAATGTGGTGTCAGCAACTTAACAGACGAGACGATACGAGGCCAAAAGGACCAATTTTGTAATCCACCAATCAGTGAATTAGTCCTCTTGTTGCTGGGCAGAATTCCTTGCATGGACAATCACATTAAAGGGGTCATATGATGCGATTTCAAGTTTTCCTTTCTCTTTGGAGTGTAACAAGCTGATTGTGCGTACAAGAAGGATGGAGAGAGAGAGAGAGGGATAGAGAGAGAGAGAGAGAGAGAGATAGAGATAGAGAGACTTTTAACACACTTTATTAAAACATCTAAAAACAAACGCTACA
>NW_015555768.1:0-16269 GCF_001515605.1 Sinocyclocheilus anshuiensis
AAAGTGTTTAGTGTATATAATGAGTTGTATTTGTAGGGGTTATTAGCCAGTTCTTAACCCCACCCCAGACCTCACTAATTTGCAAACCCTGGTGACGGCCAGTGTTTTAGAGTAAGAAAAAAAAATTTAATTCACAAGCATAAAAAATACAAATAAAAACAGGAAAACATTCTCAAGAAAGCATGTTAGAGAAAGAGACAATAAATAAAAAGCTAGAATATTTATTGATAAATTGCCAGTTTTTCTTGTTAAGCTGCAGCAACCAGTTATATGAACAAAATGGCAAATCCACTTAAATCACTTAAATAAGTGGTGAATTCAAATGAAATTAGCCACTATGTTGGCAATAATATTGTGATACAAAATAAAATTGATTATATTATATAAGAGTGACACATGAAAACGTACATATTTTGTCACTCTCAACTGTCTACAGGTAAACAACAGAGATATTTGATGAATCAACTTGTTTGAGTTGAGTACCTGCAGCCTATCAGCTACCAGCGCAGATCTTCAATCATCAAACCACTAAACCACAGCCTGAACCACAGAAACTTCTCTTCGTTTTGTTTTTTCGCTTAAATCATCACGCTCGCATCTTAATGTGATCATCTCGCGATTTAATATTCTTGGGAATCGGTAACCTGATATAGCCTATCAACTCGGTTTTTTGGTAGTTATGCTTGTCAATTAAACTCGCGCAACTGCGCTCAATAAACTGACGCCTTTATTTAGTTGCACTCCAGCATCACCAAAAAGCGCAGAGAGATTTCTGGAGTGGATCACCTTCTGAACACTCAACTGGAGCAGAACCAGTGCCATGGGTAAGAGCATAAAGCAAAGAAACATTTTCTGTTGGTTTGCTAAATGAACGTGTTCTCGCATTTAAGTGCGTAATGGCATGACAAACAGTCTTTCACATTCGGAGCGCATGCAAACCATTGAACTTGAATCGTCTGTTGCTAATGCGATAATTGTGTGGTTTTGACGCGTTTGTTCATTATGGATTTGTGCCCGTGCGTTTGTTTTGTATGCATTTCGATGGGCAATCAGTTTCTCCATTCCTGATTTCAGTCATGTTATTTTCCACCTTCCTGATCATTCATATAGACACATGCGTTTACACAAACGCCTTGTAATTTATAGTGAAACACGGAGCTGAAATGGAAAAGCGTTAATGCTTCTGAACTTTTAAATATGAGTCTTTTTGTACAAAGCGAGCTGTATCATACAATTTTAAAGATATTAACATATGCAACAAATATATTAACAAAGGCATCTCTTTTTCTTGAGTTTGTCTTCAAAACTGACTTCAGTTTTGTAGTTTTCTAATTATTATGGACACAGATAAACGGACAAATAATATTTTTTATTTAGTGAGAAAATAATGCGCTGTTGCCCACAGTAACGCGTGCAGCAGTAGATGTGCGTTTGCTAGATCTATAAGGCTTGGTGCATTTATTCTATTAGGGAAATGTCACCCTTTTGGCTTTACTGGTTAATTATAAGCATTTGTCACATAGCAGAACCATCCTATCTAGTTAAATGCAAAAAGGTGACTTTTTCCCTTATAAATTGTAAGCAAAAATTCTAATAAATATACCCATATAGTCTCACATCTGCATGCATAATAATAATTTAAATAATGACCACAATCTTACTTTAGATTTTTGCATGGCACACCTCAAGACATCAACTTCCCAAAAGTATTTCCTGTCAACAACCTTATTAAATGCTTAGAAACGCTTTATGATAAGTCTGAATCATACGGAAAGAGGCTTTTTACAGTGTTGTAATTGGTCTCTTGCTGGTTCAGTGGAAAATGATAGACCTTGCCTTTTGTGTCTTTGCATACTAGGCTGCACTCAGCAGTTGGGCTTCATAATGTTAAATTTCCTTGTGCTTCCCACTGAAATCCACAAAGCACCTCAATCGTCATTTGAATCAGTGGCCATGTTATAATCAATTAAGGCTGTGTATTAGAGAGCCTCCATCTGTGGACTGCTGATTCTTTATGCTCCTTCTGAATAAGGTACAAATAGATGTCCGTCCTGCAGGTACATACTCCTCAGTATAGATCATTAAACTACTGTACTGTAAAACCAAAGTTCTGCGTGTTCCCCAGATGCACTGATGTCACAATTAGCTTCTAACATCCAAATTTTATATTAGTTCCACAAATGATTCCAAGTATGGGCTTTGAGCTTTATACAATACCTGTAATCGTTATAATTCAGATATATAGTCAATTATAATCAAGAACCTGCTTGTATGGCCAAGGCATGATCAGTTTTGATCTAAACCCGCTATTATGTTGAACCAAACGTTGGAACAACTCCAAGCACCTATAAAAGGAGCATGTGAGGTCCTCCTACAGAAACTGCACCTGAAAACCAGAAAATTCCCATACTTGGCATAATGCGTGGAGCTGCAGATCATCCTATGATAAAATAAAACAAATACTCAATTTGAGTCATTTCAGAGCTAAGCAGTGTTGAATGAAGTATGTTGACATGAATAATTCATTTTCAAACCACAGATATGTTAATGTGAGTGTACGCTTAATGTCTGCCAGAGTAACTATGAGAAAACAACAGCTGATAACTGTATGCTCTATCAAGATTAATCTAATTTAATATTTTTATCAAAATGCATTATCTTAAGGACTCCATTATCTTATGGCACAAATCCAACTGCATTAAGAATATTTTGATATTCCAGTCATGCACATCAAACTAGCTTTAATATAGTTAGCCATGACTGGTTATTTTGCCCAGACTGTAGAAGTAAGCCACAATACAGTTTATTCATTTGGTAAACACTTAAAAGTCTACATGTTTTATGTAATATGTTCCTGTTATTATTATTAGTATTATTACTACTAGAGATTCACCCATGAACATTTCTAAATACGTAAATCTAAAAAAAATAAAATAAATCTGTAAACTTTCAGTAAACATAAGATTTCGTTTCACCTTTTAAACAACTTTCCCTTTGTCTTTTGTCACTTAAACTTTAAAGGGTTAGTTCACCCAAAAATGAAAATTAGGCTGCGTTTTACTCACCCCCGAGGCATCCTAGGTGTATATGACTTTCTTCTTTCAGACAAAGCCAGTCGGAGTTATATAAAAAATTGTCTTTGATCTTTCAGGCTCTATCATTGCAGTCAGCGGGTGTTGCATTGCTTCAGTCCAAAAGAAGTTAAATAAAAAGCGCCCATCCATAAAAAAAAAAGTGTCTCACACACGGGCGGCGTTTCCGTATGGCAGAGTATGTCAGTTGCCATACCCTAGCCCAGTCAGGTGTGCCGTGGAAAATCCAAACTCTCTATTATATTTCGTTATTATTGTTTTAAATCACTGCTATTGGTCTTCCTTATGTCTGTTTGAGGGTTTTACAAATATTTAACCAATGAAAAGCATTCAAAAGAGCTTGTCACTAAACTTTTTAACGCTATGGATCCTCAAACTGTCAGCAAAACCTCTTAACTTCACCCTGCTTCCATTCAGAACAAAGCGCCGCACAGCCTGGAGATAGATCTCGGCTTGTTCGCAATGCAAGGGTAAATAATGAATTATGTTTGAATAAGTACAGCGTTTTCTTCACTAAAACACTATGTCTATAAATCTTTAAAAAAGCATCATATGACCCCTTTAAATATCCTGTGCATATAGCGCTTCATCGTCTATCAGGAGATTTTGGCCAAGTGTATTAAACGACATGAAAAACTAAGCGCCCATATAGCTACAATAAATGTTATAACCTGTAAGTTGATAAAAAGCGTATAATGCGATGCACTTTCTGCCTCAGATGCGGCCGTTGTAATGACAGACAAAACACAGATCTCCGTCATTCGCTGGTCAAAAACCTTGTTAACTCCATTTGAGCTTGATTTTCATAAAATGTTAAGTGCAAGTGTCTGACAAAGCCACATACCAACTCTGACGATGCAGTGTTTAATTATTATTTAAAAAACGCTTTTTCCTTTTCTATTTGTTTTATATTTCAATGCTTAGTAATGTGCAAACTCAAAACAGATCAAATTTGCAAACTGTCACAGATCAAAACAAAACAACGGTCAAGAATTAGAAGTACAAAACGAGGATTTGTAAAGAAGAATGTCAGAGGATTTCGATATAAGCCAAGAGGAGACTGGTTTTCCTTTGCTAAAGTAAGGAAACTTTGCTTCCTTTGATCCTGTAAACAAACGTTGGTTTTCACGAGACTCACCGGCGCATGCGCAGCGCTGACCTCATACGTCATGCTCCCGGAACTGCTTCTGTGTACAACTGCTGGCGCAAGCTAGATTAAAGTGATTATTATGTTTTGAATATGGATATTTTTCTTACAAAAACGCATCGATTCGCTACAGGAGGCCTTTGTTCACCCCCCGGAGCCGTGTGAGACACTTTTTTTTATGCATGGGCGCTTTTTATTTAACTTCTTTTAGACTGAAGCAATGCAACACCCGCTGACTGCAATGATAGAGCTTGAAAGATCAAATACAATTTTTAATATAACTCCGACTGGATTCGTCTGAAAGAAGAAAGTCATATACACCTAGGATGCCTCGGGGGTGAGTAAAATGCAGCCTAATTTTCATTTTTGGGTGAACTAACCCTTTAATGCTAACCAATAGTCAAATAGTTATTTAAGCATACAGTAGTTTTAAGTTACTGTTCATAGGGCTGGTTATCGTTCAAAAAATTTTGTTTCCAATGCTGGTACCTTTATTTCGATACCGATTCCTAAACGATACTTTTTTGATACCAGTTTTATGAAATCCATTTTAACAAGATACCCAGCCCTAACTGACAAAAAAGGTACAAAAGAGGTCACTGGGGTGGTACCTTTTTTAAAGGTAGATCTTTCTACCTTATTTACCCCTGAAGTATGTACTTTAAAGGTACATATTAGTACTTAAATGGTACATTTCTGTACCTTTTGAAAAGGTGTCACCCCAGGGACAGCTTTTGTACCTTTCTTCCGAGAGTGTAGATACACCTGTGTAATTATAAAATAAACAATGACGGCAAGTAAAGGTGAATTTTAGAAAGCAGTTTTTCAACTGGGATTAGAAGAGATGCTCTGGAGTGAACTTGACCTTCAATTTACCAAAGTATGACATCAAGCAACATCCTTCAGAGTTTAAACTAGGCCTGTCAATCGACTTGTTAATTGAATTCATTGCATGATATGCCGTTTAATTAATCATTTTCAAATTGATTGCATTTATCAATATTAGCTAATAAAATCTCCCAAATGAAGATAAAGCATTCATTCAAAATTATTTTTATGTAATGAATTATATTCAATTTAATTGACAGTTCTAATTTGAAAACAAATGCTTACTCTAGAGTAACTCTTGACCTTTCACCATCTGGTGCATTTCTAGCTGTGTTGGTTAGTTCTTTGGATAAAAAGACAGCTTTCTCTGCTAGCACCAAAGATGTAAATACTCTTGTGTACCTGAAGAACTGGATAAATGTAGCCTGTCTGCCACATTTAGCTTTATTTGGTTTGTTACCTTGCTACATTATTTTTCAAACCCTTATAGCATTCATCTTGTTTCTTAATCATCTCCTGCTGAGTCCAGCCTGGGTATTACTCTCCATGTCAGAGTAATGGAACACTGCAGCATTCATTTGAAATATCAACTTGTCTTTTTGTCAGGGGGGATGGCAGCCCTCGTTCTCTCAGCCTCTCTGATGTTGAAAGCCCTGTCAATGGCCTTCTGAACCACAGAAACATGGACACGAGTGTCTCTCAAATGTCAATTAGTTTTCTTTGGGCTCCCCCCAAAAAAGTGATAAGAAGTGGTGGTGACACAGGTGAAAAGTTCATAGTTCTACAGTAAATTATTCATGTCATCTTGTGCATTCATCAGATCACAACTATGGCCTCTATAGTGAGACATTGAGTTAAGAGACAGGGAGCAACAAATTTGTTGCAATCTGTTTTGCTTCCATGATGTGATACATTTCAGATAGATAGATAGATAGATCGATAGATAGATAGATAGTATCACAGGTTCCAAAAAAACATTAAGCAGCACAACTGTTTCTAACAATGATAATAAATCAGAATTAGAATGTTATATTCATATTAGAATGATTTTTGAAGGATCATGTGACACTGATGGCTGATGAAAATTCAGCTTTGCATTAAGCTTTGCATTATTTGCAACTTATATTAAAATAGAAAACAATTATTTTAAATTGTAATAATGTTTCACACTCTGTTAGTGTTTTTCTGTATTTTTTATCAAATAAATGCAGCCTTGATAAGCATAAGGCACTTCTTTCAAAAACATTTAAAATCGTACTAATCCCAAACTTTTGAACGGCAGAGTATAAACCAAATTGAGGCAAAACTAATTGCATTTTGATGAAACATTACAAACACAAATAAAGACCAAAGTAAACAGATCAATTTTGATTTCATGTTGACTTCAAGTAGCCTAATTCAAGAAAATCAAAATCAAAAATCAACATAGTCGAAAAGCACAGCAAAACTTAAAAAAACTCTCCCTCCATTATGAACAAATCGGGCAGCTATGCTTTTAAAAACATCCTTATCTGTTCTTGATTTTAAACAGTTAAGTGAGAGTGAGAGGAAAACATTAAGCGAATCAGCTCTGCAAATCTTAAACCTCTAATGACTCTCTAAGGTTTAATTTGCGCATTGATTTCTTTAACAGGCAGACGTGGAGATTGATTGCTAAGGTTCACATGCAGCCTTTTTTAGATGAAGTTTTTTTCCTGTTGTACTAGTTTAATAACAAGCAGTAGAAAATGTACCAAATCCATCGAGTAGCCCACTGCTCATGAAATACCCTAGAGAAAAACTCATCCACATCTCAGTGGGAGTGCTGCTCTCATCGAATATTTTGTCCCCAATTAAAAGAATGTGCAGTATTAATGGGTCATATAATTACTTATAAAATGTTGTCTTCTTTCTATGTAAAAGCCAGTAGGGAATACAGCTAGCTTGCTTGGTGGCAAAGTCTCATGTTGGAAGAATTACCACATTCTTATGGGTCTTTATCCATGTCGCTAATGATCTCTGCTGCTAAGGGAAGCAACCCTACAAGTAGGGAAACAAGTACATTCACTCCAAAGTGGGGGGAGTGAATGTACAGTGCTCTCTCCCACCTTCAATACCACGACTGAGGTGCCCTTGAGCAAGGCACCGAACCCCCAACTGCTCCCCGGGCGCCGCAGCAAAAATGGCTGCCCACTGCTCCGGGTGTGTGTTCACGGTGTGTGTGTGTTCACTGCTGTGTTTGTGCACTTTGGATGGGATAAATGCAGAGCACTAATTCCGAGTATGGGTCACCATACTTGGCCACATGTCACGTCACTCACGTCACTCACTTTCAACGTGGTCTCAATGCCATCTCTCTGTTCCAATAACTAGTCAGCAGGAGATGGGTGACTGGCCTTTAGCCACAGGATGAAACATATTTACTGCCCCAATAGGACACTATTATATAAAATTGATGACTGTGTAAACTGTTTGGTATGCCCCATTGCTGTTGCACATCTCTTCTTGTTAAAGCATCAACGCAAAGCAGCAGAACAGTAGGAAACTTATTTGTCATGTGTTATTTGCTAATGATACAAGCAAACTTTGAGACGGATGACCCTTATGTTGCCTTTCTCTCATACTTAATTTAGCGTGAAGCCTAAGATGTATTCAGTGTTTGTCTGCTTTGAGCTACATAGATTGTGAATGCTATTTTTAGTCTCCAACTCTAGTTAAATCTTTTGAGGGGGTGTACAAGAAACGACAAACTGTTCCGTGCATATGTTAGACGTATCTGATTAGCTCCACTCTGATAAGTGGATCTCATTGATTTCCATTCATTTAAAACACTTTCTCCGCTTCCCACTCGCTTCCATTTTGGCTAAAACCAGGGTACATTAAAAGGTGTAGCGCTAAATGATGGATAATTCTGCTCGAATCCTCTTATTCAATTAGAGGGTCCCCAGTGCATTTTTTTTAGATTTCATGCATTACGTCTTAACAGCTTGAAAACACTCAGCACACTCTACAGGACGTTCCCCATCCATCACAATCATGAATCGTTTTCTTTGATGATAAAGATGAGGCTGTGCATAATGGATGTGTGCACCCACTCTGTCAATTGCAAACCTGTGCTCTCTAGGATGCTAAAACTGACCTCAAATGTGTTCTGTCTGTGTCTCTCCACAGGGCCCTTACTCTGGGAAGGGCGCCTGTCATGTTTTCTTCTCCATGCTTCTGTTCTCCTGCTGCTCAGCAAGGGGGAGCGGATGTGCCCTGTGAGTTGCCGCTGCGAAGGCAAGATTGTTTACTGCGAGTCTGGCGCCTTTCAAGATGTCCCGGAGAACATCTCTCTCGGGTGCCAGGGTCTATCCCTGCGGTACAACAGCCTCCTGTTGTTGCTACCTTACCAGTTTGCTCACCTCAACCAGCTGGTCTGGCTCTACCTGGACCACAATTCCATCAGCGTAGTGGATAGACTGGCTTTCCAGGGACTTCGTAGGCTAAAGGAACTAATCTTAAGCTCTAACAAGATTGTGCAGTTGCAAAACGGCACCTTTGAGACTGTCCCAAACCTTCGCAACCTTGACCTGTCCTACAACCAGCTGCAGGACTTGATGCCGGGGTATTTTCATGGACTACGCAAGCTTCAGAATCTTCACCTGCGATCAAACAACATCAAAACCATCCCTGTCCGTACATTTATGGAATGTCGAAGCCTGGAGTTTCTAGATTTGGGTTACAATCGCCTACGGACTATAACTCGTACGACCTTTCTGGGACTGCTCAGGCTGACAGAACTTCACCTTGAGCACAATCAATTTTCCAGGATTAACTTTTTCCTATTTCCACGCCTCTTAAATCTGCAGGCGCTTTATCTGCAATGGAATCGCATACGGACGGTCGTCCAAGGTCCGCCTTGGACTTGGCACACTTTACAGAAATTGGATCTATCAGGCAATGAGATTCAAGTTTTGGATCCTGCTATTTTTAGGTGTTTGCCCAACTTGCATATGCTCAATCTGGAGTCTAACAAGATCAGCAACGTGTCCCAGGAAGTTGTTTCATCATGGATCTCCATTAGCACTATCAACCTGGCAGGAAACATATGGGACTGTAGCTCTAGTATCTGCCCTCTGGTGTCTTGGCTGAGAAACTTCAGGGGAACTAGAGATGCCAGCATTATTTGCAGCACTCCCAAATCCCTTCAGGGAGAAAGAGTCATGGACGTAGTGAGGAACAACTCTGTGTGCGAAGAGATATTCACCGTGGAACCGACCACGGAATTAACTCTTCTTTTGACTACTACTACGACAACTCTTTACGTAACAAAGCCACCCACAACCATCACTACAACCCCACGCACCACAACTAGACAGCTTTCTCAATTTACCCACGTACAAAGACTTACCCCAAAGGTTTTATTCCCTGTTCAGTCCAACAATGAATTCCAACCACCCCTAATGGTAACACCTAGCAGTCTACCCTTCACCCCCGAACCTGAGTTTGAGCATATGACCTTCCACAAGATCATCGCCGGCAGTGTTGCCCTATTTCTCTCGGTGTCTTTAATCCTATTAGTAATTTACGTGTCGTGGCGACGATACCCTAACAGCATGAGGCAACTCCAGCAGCACTCCATTCGACGCAAGCGCAGGAAAAAGTCTCCAGAGCCTGAGCACAACATCAACTCTCAACTGCAAGAGTATTATCTAAGCTACAACCATGCCAATGCCGAGACCATGGACTCTTTGGTTAACGGGGCGTGCACCTGCACCATCTCGGGCTCCAGAGAGTGCGAGGTATGACCTACCGCTAAAAAAAAAGGAATTCTCTGCACCAGGGAGTCAGAGGTAAACTTTTTAAGAGCATGACTGCCCGCAAACCTTCTCTCCTTCTTCCTGTCATTCCTTTGAACCACATCTTTGAAATGCTCACATTTAATTGCATGAACAGAGGAATAGTTCACCTAAAAGCAAAAATACTCTCATTAGTCACTCACCAAGTTATTCCAAACATGTTGTTAATTGTTTTCTGTATAGGAAAAAATCTCTGAAGGAGAAATGTGAAGAATCTTCACACAAAGACTTTTTCATACAACGATAGTTCAGTGACCACATCCATCAAGCTGTAAAAAGGATAACCCCTTCCCCTCATGAAATTAGCATAACGTAATTTGACTCATGCACTATATTCTAAATCTTCTTAAGCATTAACTTGAGAAGAATACAAGTCGTATGAACTTTTTTGGTTCTCTTTCATTTTTGGAGCTTGACAAACATGGCCACTATGAATTGTCAATGGAAAAAATAAAAACTTAAGAGTCTCCTTTCATGTTCTACAGAACAACTAACAGCATAAATGTTTAGAAAGAGTGAATAACGACAAAATTTTGGCCAGTGCTCAAATTGAGAGTTTTTTTTTTTTTTTTTTAATTTTAACACCCTTATTCAGCTGGTTCTTACCATGAGAATGTCGCCACAAATCATCAAACTGACATTTTTAGTGAAAGAGCCCACAAAGTCCACCAGCGCTGGACGCAGAGTCGGAGGACCCGTCAGAACCAGACACTGAGGCCTGATGAGACGAAACCAACGAGTGAATATATTGACCTCGGCTATCGGTTATCAGTATTAACTTGCCCTTTTGTGATTAAAATGATTTCCGCATTAAGATCAATGCACACAAAGCATTTTAATAACATGCACTGATGAACCATTCACAATAAAACCAGGAACATGAATAAAAAACGGATTGTGCTGTAAAAACAGAGCTGACCTGTAGTTTTTGACGTGATCTTCGACTCCTGCTAGAGACACGGAGTAGGACAGAGCCATGTTGTAGGTACTGGCCTGGACAGGCGAACCCCAGTTCACCTCTTGAATTTTTTTTTTATTATACAACCCTTAAGGGCTTTACAACTAGCTCTAACATTTTCACTTGATGGTCTCCCTCAATTAAACCTAATTCATAGTTAACAATCCTACACTGTAAAATCTAATTAGTTGGGCTTACTTAAAAAAAAGCATGCAAACCGATTGCCTTGAAAAAACTAAGTAAAGTGAAATAGGAATAGTATGCTGTAATGACTTAGTATAGCTACTCACTGACTCCCAGAGTGCATTGCGGCAGAATAAATTATGCAGTTGCTTTGTTTTACAGTTGTTGATTTAATTTGCCAATTTAATTTGCTGTCTTGTGTCAGTAGTAGCAAAACAAAAAGAGCAAATAAAATGGTTATTGTAACAATTAATGAAAATAAATTAAATTTAATTGTTACCATTGTTGTGGTTCACGTGCTGAATGTTTAAGTCTCTGTGTGACTTTAGCATATTACCACACACTATTTAAGAATTATATAAACCTAATTAAAAGCATCTCGTGGTATTTATGAAAAATGAAACTGGAAAATGTTCATTAATAAACTCACACACAAAACAATGCACTAATGCTTTAATAAGAAGATAGGTCTCTTTCTAAAAGCAACCTATTTATTACTTTTCTTCCCTTGAAATCAAATAACTCTGACTTCATGATGCATTGCTGCATTAACAAGAAGAAAATTATAGTAACATAAATGAAGTTCCAAGTGCCCAACCAAAGGGAACGCTAAAAAAACACATTTTAGGAAAATCAACATCAATTGAATATGAAGTCAGCTTATATGATGTTCTCTCAAATATTTCAGTTGTATTGAAAATTCAACATTCAAGATGACTTTGGGAAACGAGTGAATGCAACTAGTGAAAGATAACTGCAGACATGGAGGAAATGGATTAAATGTCTATTAAGACTCTTTTTCTTTTCTTCTTCTTCTGTTATTATGTTGCACATTAGCAACATATTAGTGCAGTGCTGCCTCTCACTGCTTTATTCATGTCATTGGTTCCTTTGTGGCTACTTGAATATTTTAAGTAAGTGTCACTCAAAACAGTAAGTAAATTGTTTAATTTGCCTTGAAAGTAGCTGTAACTTAATAAAACCTAGTAAGTATAACAATTAAGTAAAGATAACTAAAATCTAAGTAAGGTAAACTATTGGATTTTACAGTGTAGCAGAGTAGTGTCCTATGTAGTTGCCTTACAGAAACAAAGCCTTCATGACACGAAACAACACTCACAATGATGTTATTGTGAATCATTATAAGCCTTGCGTTTATCTTCAGACAAGAAGGAACTGAAATAGCGTTCAGTAATTATGTACTTAAATTATGGAGCTTTATTGTACAAAGCATTTTTTATTTTTTTTTGTCTAGATGCATTTTGCTGCATGACTACATGCCCTTTACAAGTACCAGATGTAGGAAATCAATGTACATATTCATGTTTTCCATCACCTTCAATTATTGCCTAGTCTTTTAACTCCTGCTTGGGGCTGCTACATCGTTCATTTTGATCACATCTTTGTTATAACGGGTCATCACATATTCAGTTTTGACATTTAATGAGCAGGAGTACTCATTTATGCATCTTATTATTTATCTTTATTTCTCGTGTTTGTGTCGAATTGACTCTGGCCTCTATTATCATTTTGGGTGATGCAGAATAATGAAAATAACCTTAATAAAAGCTTTTACAAACAACCAGATAATGCATGACATTTTGATGGGGAGGATACACGCCTTAATTGTACCTAGTTTGGCTTTCTGTCCCATTCCAAGAGAAAATCACAGCAATAGTAGGTCACATGGGATGAGATGTGAGGATGCAAGTATCTATCAAATCCTCACTGTATTTTTCAGGCTGAAATACTTTGATTACATTATATTGAAATGGTCACAGCAAGCAGGGGGCAAATTAGGCTTATCAATTTAACATGTTTATTTAGTGTGATTAATGATTTTAAAATGTGATGCAATTTATCATGCCCTTTAATATTTATGTAAACTCCATAATAAGGCATTTTCTAACAACCGTGGAAATTCAAGCATAAAGTATCAAGCATTCATGTTTATTTATTTATTTTTTTTTTTAGTCTTAAAAACACTGCAAAACAGAGTGAAACCAAATGTAGACGCGAAATACAATACAACAGCCAAATGTGTACAAAGACCAATAAATAAACAAACAAAATAAGTCAATGCAAATGAATGTATCCTACATAAAAAGCTATGAAGACTCCGTTGTAAAATTAATTGAACTTTAGGTCAGTTATATCTTTAATTTCCATATAACTGAACATCAGTATACATGCATTTAACAATATATAGACTTCTAAAGCTACTTTTTGTCTATTAAATGCTTTGAAGTGCAAATTTAAATTTGATAACTTCTCAACAGATTTTTGCAATCAATTCTGATTAATTTGACAGATTAATTAGCATAATTAATTTAATTTGCGAGCATAAAAATTGATTCACAACCATAATAAAATGTAACTAACCACATAATCATGCACAGTTAGTGCAGAGCAATAAACAGGCTTATTAAAAGGAAGGGGAAAAAACTTCCCATCCAATCACAATTTCATCTGTATATTACATTATAGCCAAATTACACAGATGCCAATATGGGAATATGCATGAATACACATACACAAAACTACACAAGGTAAATGTCTGCTGAAAGAATAAAACCATTGCATTTATAAAAAGACATTTACACTAACCAAAACAGTAAATCGTCCTATTCCTATCCTATTCTTGATGTCCAATGCAGTGAAATCAGCTGAGAGTTACTGCCTTAACTCGTGTCACCATAATGATGAAAGTGACACTACTGGCTTGTCTCCAATTGCTGATGTGTGACATTCAGAGAATGTCACATTTTACTGTGCTTGATAGTTTCATAAAGATGTCAATCATTTCCCCACCAGTCTTGAAAGCTACCAAATTATAGAAATATACAGTGTGGCATATGCTCATATGCATCCTGCTGAAGGCATTTAGAGCTTATATTACCCCTCAGGGACCAATAAACTACGTGATTCATCTCTCCATCCACCCATACAAAAAAAAATTGGTCTAAAACACGTCTGGTTTTTTTTGTGCTTTTTTTAGGAGGCTGTATTTAGGTTTTTTAGGATCAGTACTGTAATTGTTCTGAAACTGATTTGTAACACCATCCACAGAATAAATTTTGCGGTTGCATAAACATCATATTCACATGCTGTTCATGTGCTAATTTTTCAGTCGATCTCCCGTACAGTTGACAGTTCCCAATTCAAAACCAGCTGTCGTTGTTTCATGTTTTGATTCATTAGGACAACCTGGTGGAATATGCATCTTGAATTTGAAAGGCATAAACACTGTTTGTCAAGCTCTGCTTTAAACTGTACTTCAGTAGAGTGACTAACTTTTTCAATCTTCTGGTGACCCTAATAATCGAGATTGTTTTCCTAGTCTGTCAATGGCACTTCCACCTCGGCTTCACACTTCTAATCTCAGCATGAAATTGCTTCTTTTTTTATTTGTTATCCCTGCTGAAGGTTCCTAAGTGGATACTTGCTTGTTTACTTCTGCTTCTGATCAGGATACTTTGCCTCCAGAACCATGAAGTAAAACGCACTTGGAGTTGCAAATTTGACCTCGTTTTTTAGACCAAATGCATATTTCTTCATGGAAAACAGCAGGTCAGATTTCAAGCAAGGTATATATGCAGCAGGTTGTCACAACATGACTTTTCTAGAACAAATCTCAGTTTTTCACTGAGTGAATCTCACAAAGCCAGTAAAGAACATGTCAGAGTCATAAAAAATAAGGAATCATATTTTGCATTAAAAAAAATTAAGCAAATGTTAGAACCATTTGCATTGTGAACTTTATTTGCATGAAAATGAAATGCATTTATACAGAAAATTCACTCTAAATTGTAATGTAGACACATGCATTTTCTGTAAAGCCGCTTTGAAACAATGCATATTGTGAATTGAACATTATCGTTACTGTAATGAAATTAACTCATTTGTAAGGGAATTAATCATTAATTTTATTTCTAGCTCAGGTTTCGAAAGGACTCGAATCTGAAAATTCTGAGTCAACCTGATTAAAACTGAATTCAAATCTGATAGTTTACACTTTAAATCAAGGGTCGTCCAGCGAGCCGGTGATTCTTAGTATATTTTAATAACTTGAATCTTTGTATTTCCCTGGCCACGGGCAATACAATTATTATAAGTAAGCTATTATAGTAATTATTATAAGTAAGCTACGAGCTAGGTAGCAAGGGATCTTTGGCAAAAGTTTTAACCTTAAAATTATATGACACCAAACAATGATTCTTTATAAATGAAACATTAATTAAACATTAATTTTATTGGCTACTCTAGATTACATCAAAACTAAGCTAAAACACACATACACACAAACATACAATTTCTTTAGAATGAGAGTTGACGGAGTTGCATGAAGTTTCAAAGTTCTAACTCGTTTTCACGAGTGATTTAAATTCACCTGAGAGAATTCACAAAGCAGAGGTTTGTCTTAAGTTTACTGCTTAAATTAGCTCGACACCAGTTCAGCAGAGATAAGATTTTGTTCGTTTACTTGCGTTCTGCTTGGTTGACAGCTGAAAAGCTGAGATGATGTCCCGTTACTGACGAAGGCTTCCTGGATGGCTGCTGAGGGAACCCCGGAGCTTTCGGATTGGTCGCTGAGGTGACGTTTGGATGACGTCGTTTCGGGAAAGCCCTCGTTGCATTGGTTGTTTGCCTGATGAAGGAAGAGTCTTCAACAGTCTTTTGAAAAGTCTCTGTTTTAGCAAGGCTTTGTGTTCTGCAGAGTTATAGTTTTGTATCCTAGTTTGAGTTAGGGTTTAAGCACTGCTTTTTATTTGAGTCTCTTGAGACGATACGCTAGGTAGTACAGGAACTGCTTCAACACTTCACTGACCCTGCATGAGTGTTACGACCGCAGCTGGCTGCATAGGGGTTCCTCAGTTTGTCTCAATGGAATGTGATTGTTTCATGTGTGACTCAATAGTGTAAGTGGGTTCGTTCGAAGACAGAGATCCTACAAAGCATTAGCCATAATAAGGCTATAATCACATCATAATTACGACATAATGACTGGTTTTCACTCGTCCTCGCCCAGTGGATCCCAAATTGCAGCACAAGTGACTGACGAGCAAGCTACGTAGTTTTCAATGAACTGTCGTTTGTAATTGCATACTCCCAAAAAGCTTCGTAGCTCAGGAATGTTAGTGGGTGTCTTTATGTTTTGGATTGCTTGGGTGCGACTGGACTGTGGTTCGATACCGTCTTGTCCGACAAGCAGCCCGGCATATTTAACTTTGGTTTTGCACC
>NW_015555768.1:16417-21787 GCF_001515605.1 Sinocyclocheilus anshuiensis
CTTCACTGACCCTGCATGAGTTTTACGACCGCAGCTGGTTGCATCGGGGTGCCTCAGTTTGTCTTAATGGAATGTGATTGTTTCAATAGTGTAAGTGGGTCCGTTCGAAGACAGAGATCCTACATTACCATAATGCATTATGTTTATTTTTGAAAATCATTTTTTAATTGAAGGCAGTACAAAAATGTGCATAAACTCAGAACCCACAAATAAAATGTAATAATTAAGATAATTTTCTTCGTGCAAAATAAAATTTCTCTCTTTATGTATATTTTTAATTTAAAATACTGGCAAATATTGATCAAAACTAGGAATCTTTGTGAACAGGCCTATTTTGATTGTGATTGTGGCTCATGCTGATCATTTAGGCAACAACAGTATCTGTTAAGTGATAACTCCATGACTTCCTGCAACAAAACAGGCCTAACAATAATTGTTCTACATTTGCACTTTAAATTAAAATGCACGCAGCTCTTCCCAGGAGTAAGCCAAGGACGGTGTTTACACAGGCATCACGTTTATTAGCAATCTTAAAACAACAGGCTAAATGGATGAGATAAATAGGCAAAGTGTATTAATAGACAGCAGTTGGCACATTTTTCAGAGCCTGCAGCATTGTCTGAGGGAGAAAGCAATGTGTGTTTTGTGTCAGGAGCCTGCAGACTGACAGATCAGAGCGAAGATGCTAATATTACTTGAATGTGCATTACATGGGAAATGGATTCCACTGCAGGGTGAAGGGGTTTGTTTCATGAGCTGTGAATAATCAAATTAGATAGATCAATGCAAATTAAAAAAGTGTTTCTGTATCATATATCATATTTTAAAAGTAATTACTATAAAATCTGTAGTCGGGTTAGGTGACTCATCACTGTCATATAAAATGTGTAGCATTCTGAGGAATATTAAGTGTCTTCACATAAGAAAGTCAACTTGCGTGTTGTTATATCCTGAAGAAGCCATTCATATCACCTCAGAATATTGCGTATCATGTGTGTGAGAAGAATAAAACATTACAGGTGATCATATACTGTGCTTCCAACCTCCCTCTTGTGTCTCACACTCTTTCTGAGAGTCTTACAATCCTTGTATTTACTTGGATCAAAAGCAACGTTAAAGTCAATATGAAATCCAACCTGACTCCACTGAATGTTATGAAATCTAATATGAATCAAAAAATTATTCATTGCAAAGTTTTTTTTATTTTTATGTTAAGGCTGCATTTATATGATCAAAAATACAGTAAAAACTGTGAACATATTGTTACAACTTAAAAATTACTGTTTTCTATTTTAATATATTAAAAAAAATAACTTAATCCTGTGATCATTACTCCAGTCTTCAGTGTCACATGATCCTTCAGAAATCATTCTAATATGCTGATTTGCTGCTCAAGAAACATTTCTTCTCATTATTAATGTTGAAAACAATTTTGCTGCTTAATTTTTTCATTTTTTTAAACCGTGATACTTTTTTTCAGGATTCTTTGATGAATATAAAGTTCAAAAGAACAGCATTTATTTGAAATAGAACATTTTTGCAAACATTTATTTATTTATTTAAGTAGGCCTATTTACTGTCACTGTGATCAATTCAATGCATCCTTGTTGAATAAGTCATCACAGTCATCAGCAAACAGTCATCAGCAAAATCAACTAACATGCGTCTGATGTCATCAAGCATTCTTAATTTTTCAACCCCTCCTCCATCTGTCATATATTGTAGGGAAATGTTCAACTTCTTCACCATCAAATTCCACCTATTCCCATTTAGACCTGTCTTTTTCATATTAGAGGTTATTCTGTCCAGTAACCACAAACTTAGGAAGAGACTAACTGTCTGACTGTAAAAACTACAAACCACAGTTCATTTTGTTTATACGTGCTGATTAGGGGTGTTTTATCTGAAATAGTTCACACCACAATAATAGACCAATCATTTAAAGACTGTAATTGCACAGCAGTGCCAGGCTGTGAGTCCTTATAAAGAAAGCACAGAAATTTGCAGAACTGTATGCAGACTTTGCAATTAGAATTTGTATCTGTCTAAAAGTAGTAAGAGGTGATTATTTCACAAACATAACCCAGAAAAACAGCAGTTCCGCTTTGTGGATATCTAGTTCACATGCCAACAACTGTCTCAAATAAAACTTAAAGCATCTTTGAAATGTTTGATGCAACTTATCTGGAAAACTTTATCAATATTTGTGCATTGAATCAGACAACTTTTTCTTTCAGAGGAACTGCACTGAGAAAGAAAAAAAAAGACTTTCATACTTGTACTTTTGTCTTGTTTTCTAGTACAACATCTAAACATAACTACAGAAAATAAAAAATAAAATAATATAGCCTACTTGAAAAGCAAAATGATTTGCCCCCAAAAAATGAAAATCAAGTCATCATTTATTCACCCTAATTGTTCTATTGTAGCGCGCCTCCCATCCAATAAATCACAATAAGCTTTGTGCTTTGTTACTTTTGATATGAAACAAAGTCTCAGATTTCAAATTCTGTCCATTTTATTACAATATTCAAACAATAAATAACATTTTACCGCTGTTTAATGTGGAGTGAGAGATCACTGTAGGACCTCAGATCAAGAGAAGCACGTGAACTGATCATCTCCTCCACTTTAACACCAGTTACAGCACAAAATAAACATGAATGAGCATCCAAAGGTGTGCTAAAAGAAAGAGTACAACTGACCGAAATCCATATCCTGTCTCATGTAATCGTTCAAACAGTGTTTCAACCGTGGAAAGACGTCAATATACCAGCTTATAAACAATGTCACGTAACGTCATTTACTTAAAAAAAAAAAAAAAAACATAATCGGTGACTATAAACTTGCTAGAAAACTCTAGAGAGGAGCATTTTGCTAAATATATGCACTATATAACATATTCATTATATGTTTAACTGTTCTTCAATACTTAATTTATGTTTGAATAAATCTGTCAATTTTTTATTACAGCCACCAATTAAAGTTTATATTAAAAAAAAAAAAACATTTGGACTTGAAATATAGGTTAGTATTATAACTTTACTATTATGAACAATTAATTGAGTGTAATTTAAGTGTTTGTATACAAATCAGTTAATTTTAACCATCAATATTATAGTAATGTATACCAACTGACTCATGTATATTTTACAAAATTAGCTGAAAGATTTTTTTCCTTGAGAAAATTTGCCATGTACTTACCTGATATAGGCTGTATCCAAAAAACTCTATATAGAATCGAAATTTAATCACAAGCTTGTGAATCCAAATCAAATCGAATTGTGAAATGTGTGTCAATACGCAGCCCTGGATAGTGATCAGCATCAAGCTTTTAAAAAAGAAGCAAAAAGTATCACAGAATGGTCCCATGTGCCATAAATTTGTTCTGGGTGTATGGGTATGATGAAAAACAAACTGAAATTTAATGTATTACTTAACGAAAATTCTGACCTTGAACGTTGGTCTCTGTGAATGACTGTGCATTCACGAGACTCTATTATCGCCACAGTTCACTCCGACCCACCCAGGAAAAGCACACAAGCTGTGATAAATCAATATTAATAAAAAAGCGACTTGAAATACAATGCTTATAAATCCCAAAAAGTATCCAGGTACTTTCTTCCCTAATAAGTTGATTATCTCCGGACCGGAACTCCAGTTGACAGTCAGCATGACAGTTGACAGATGAACACGATAACTTCTTGTGGCGACAAACAAAATGTGATCACAAAGTAAATGGGTTTTATAAATAATACATTAAATTTCAGGTTGTTTTTCACCAAACTCTATCAACTACAGTACACCCATAACACTTGAAATATACAACACGTGTTGCATGGAACCATTCTGTGACAATTTTGCAATTTTTACTTTTGCATCAATGCTTGATGCCAGGGTTGCCAGGTCTATGAAACAAACCTAGCCCAATTGCTATTCAAAATGAACCCAATCGTGTTTTTTTTCTCTGTGTTTTTTCCCATGGTTAAAATTCCGGGGTGGGATGGGATCCTGCAGACTAAAAAACAATCAGCGGCAACAGTGTAAAAGTAGCCCAATTACTCAGTAAAAAAAAGCAGACTTGGCAACACTGCTTGACGCTGATCGCCATCCACTGCCACTGAATATAGACCAGCAAATTTATAACACTGAACATTATATAAAATAATCTCTTTTTGTGGTCTGAAAAAGAAAGAAGGGCATATGGCATTAGAATAGCACCAGGGTGAGTAAATTATTATTTCATATTCATTTTTGGGTGAACTATCCCATTGAGATATTTGTTTTCTGAAAAATGTATCAAAATTAAGCAAATTTCTTGTTTTCCCTTTGTTATTGTTGTTGTTATTTTCTTGTTTTAAGCATAAACTCTCTTAATTCTGATTCATTAACATCTAAAGTAATTTTGCTTCTCAATGCATCTTTATTCAAGATATTCAAGAATGTTTAGATATTTGTACTGGAAAACAAGATCAAAGATTATAATTTTTTGCAGTGTGGTGCACCTCATGCTCAACCAAACAGAAGTGTTTTTGTTATTTACCCACTGTACAGTATCTCTCGCTTCTCTTGTCCTACTGACATAATGCAACTATTTCTGTTTTTCCTCCTCCAGTTTCCTCCATCAGTTAAAGATAGACACTTAATGCCCTGACGGCTGAAAGCAGCTGTCTTCTCGAGCTGTGGCATATGCGCATATGCATGCACACGCACACACACAGGTTTGTTTTTATGGTTTATGGGGACTCTCCATAGGCGTAATGGTTTCTGTACTGTACAAACCGTATTTTCTATTGCCCTACACCAACCCTGCCCCTAAACCTACCCCTTAAAGGAAACTTTCTGCATTTTTAGATTTTCAAAAAAACTAATTCTGTATGATTTATAAGCCTTTTGAATTACGGGGACACTGAAAATGTCCTCATAAATCACCTTCTCATTGTAATACCTATGTCATACCCAGGGCCGCATTAAGACCTCACTGGGCCCTGGGGCTATGACTTACTGCAGGGTCCCCCATCACAATAATGATATATATAGCTTAAAATAGGGTTTTTATCCAATCAACATTTTTGATGCATTGCAATTTCATAATTCTTGTTACCAATTCCAATATCACAAAAAAAATAAATAAAATACTAGCCTACGTAAAAACAAACTTACTGAAGACAAGTAAACAGTCATGAATTACAATAGAACTAAGAAACTGACCTACAAACACTTAAAGCATAAAATAAATAGACAACAAATAGACCGAATAGTCTTCACTGTATAAATTCAATACACATTATTTTACAAAAGCGATTCGGTCAAGGACAGTGAGTGATTTTCTTTCTAATGTTTAATTTACATTATTGACACAAATGGCAA
>NW_015555768.1:21866-23662 GCF_001515605.1 Sinocyclocheilus anshuiensis
CACACACACACACACACACACTCACAGTGTGACAGCAGAGGTGTAGAGCTGAAGGGATGCTTGAGCTCAGGGGGTCAGAGGAAGTCCTCCCTTTATTAGAGAAATCCATTGGCACAATCGCTTCATTACTGCCCTTGCGGTCTCCTCTCTTTCTCTCAGCGCTCTTTAAGGAGTGAGAGAGGAAATTAAAGTGAGCAGAGAAGCATAGAGCAGAATCCAACTTGGATTAAAGGTGCAGATTAAAAACAAACTGTGCTGCAGGATGTTAAGGCTATTTATTTCACACCGCGATGAGACTTCATAAAAGAAAGGAAGAATTTGCCTGAACCTTTGACCCAGTGGTTAATTAAACAGAAAGGTAATTCTCGTATTTGCAGCTCTTCTCTTTTAGTTTTCTTTGTTCTGTTGAACACAAATGGAAAACTTGTTTCTGAATGTCTGATATGCTCTTTTCCATTCAATAAAAGAGACTGGGGTTGGATGCTAATCAGAAAAAGGCAAAAAAAAAAAGCAAAACACTATATTTCAAGTCTTATAACAGCTTGGTGGGGCTTCCATGGTGCTTTCACTGTCATTTTGGAGTTCAGCAGGCCTAAAGTGTCTATATTCACTTTAATTGCATGAAAAAGTCAAGCTAGGACAAAGTGCTTTTGGTGTTCCACAGACTAAATAAGGATTTTATGACCAAATATTAGCTGAACTACTTATGCAGAGCTAAAACACATAGCCCAGTTGGCCTATGACAAAACCTACCAAAATGTGCAGTATATAAGAGCACTGTGAAACACCAGACGTTGAGAAAACTCACAAACTTGAGGTATCAACTTAAATTGAGCCTGTGCTTCCATCAAATAATACAGGAAGTTCTATAAACTCAATTATAACAATAGTGTTCTTTACTTGGGAATTTTAAGTTAAGCATTACGACTACGTAATAATGCTGTAGAACTTTCTTAGTTTGTCCACCTTGTGTATCAGTTTGTTGAGTAATAAAAAAATTATAATTGTAGATTTATACTCATTATAATAGAAGAAACTAAACCAAAGAGAGCACTAATCACTTTAACGGTGACATAAAAAATTGAAACATAATATAATCAAATATAAAATATAATCAAAAACACAACAGAGCGATAAAACGGCTATTAATTCTGAATAATAAATATACATCATCATAAGTGGCCATGCATTGACCAAAAAACACAAACTATTCAAGTGCATCTTCAGTGATCAAACTGAGCATGCTCAGAAGCATATTAGTTGGACCCTCACCACCAAACTTGAGAATAGAGTTCTTGTCATTGAATATTTTAGGTTGTTCATACTCAGTGGCCTAAAAATTGACTTTATATATTGACAGTGAGTAAATGTTGACATATTAAATTTTTGGCTGAACTATCCCTTTAAAAGTGGCCGACAATGCCAAAATCTTACAATTGACAACATATTTTTGCCTGTAGTTTTTGCCTAACATGTTCTTGCCTAAAACATGCAAGTCACATACTGTATTAAACTCTTACTCACTATTAATGGGCAGTATGCACTGAATACTGCACAGTATGCAGCATGCTCGTATTCCCTTCCACACATAGCCAGCTTCCAAATCCAAGCAGCATTGAAGAAACAGAATCAGAGTCTAATCAGCAAGTAAAAGGGGATTCTTTCCTGCAGAGAGCTATGAATATACAGGTGCATCTCAATAAATTAGAATGTTGTGGAAAAGTTCATTTATTTCAGTAATTCAACTCAAATTGTGAAACTCGTGTATTAAATAAATTCAATGCACACAGACTGAA
>NW_015555768.1:37362-54301 GCF_001515605.1 Sinocyclocheilus anshuiensis
ACTCCTGAACCACAGACAACGTCAGAGGCGTCTTACCTGGGCTAAACCAACGTCACTGCACCCGTTTAGCTAGAAATTTTGGAGCACTTCATGCTTGCTTCTGCTGACCAGCTTTTTGAAGATGCTGATTTCATTTTCCAGCAGGATTTGGCACCTGCCCACACTGCCAAAAGCACCACAAGTTGGTTAAATGACCATGGTGTTGGACTGGCCAGCAAACTTACCAGACCTGAGCCCCATAGAGAATCTATGGGGTATTTTCAAGAGGAAAATGAGAAACAAGAGATCAAAATATGCAGATGAGCTGAAGGCCACTGTCAAAGAAACCTGGGCTTCCATACCACCTCAGCAGTGCCACAAACTGATCACCTCCATGCCACGCCGAATTGAGGCAGTAATTAAAGCAAAAGGAGCCCCTACCAAGTATTGAGTACATGTACAGTAAATTAACATACTTTCCAGAAGGCCGACAATTCACTAAAAATGTTTTTTTATTGGTCTTATGAAGTATTCTAATTTGTTGAGATAGTGAATTGGTGGGTTTTTGTTAAATGTGAGCCAAAATCATCACAATTAAAAGAACCAAAGACTTAAACTACTTCAGTCTGTGTGCATTGAATTTATTTAATACACGAGTTTCACAATTTGAGTTGAATTACTGAAATAAATGAACTTTTCCATGACATTCTAATTTATTGAGATGCACCTGTACATCTTAAAAAGGTCAAAATTCTCTCTCAGTTATCAGCATGCCTGCAATTGTGGAACTTATTTAACTTGATTTCGGTTATTCACAGCTAACAAGCTGTTCCACATATTGCCCTCTTCCATAATGTACAAAGGGGCACTTAAAAGCACAGTTATACTTTTTTTTTTTAAATCTCCTCTCTGAGAATGTCACAGTAACCTGAAGATATCGCCATCTCTCCCTGCAGATGCTTGTCTTTTTTTTTACTGTAATCACCAACATTTGACATATAAAAGTCGCTCTCCTAGTAATAGAGACAATTATACAGATCCAAACCCCTACGGTCCCTCTGGGTGTGCATTTGCATACTGCCGTCACAGCCGTCAAAAAGGAAATTGTTGCATGACCTACATGCTCATTTCACTCCGCAGTTTTCCCCATTTCCATGTTACCTGATGGGAGTATGAGTGAATATTGTGGGTGGGTGTGTAAACGCCGTGTACACGTATACGCAATCACCTCTGGGATCTGATTCAAATTGGAATAATGTAAAAATAAACTAGGTACAAATGAGGTCTGATTGCACTTGCATTTTTTTCTTGCCACATTCTGTTATTGGAATTCCTCTGCCATTCCTTCCCAAAGGAAAGTAAAGGAATTTCAACTGTTACACATCTCTTTACATGTTTTACATCTGTCAGGCTCTATAGACCTTAAAAGCACCCTAGAAGTAGTCCATATGATTTGTCATATGGCTCCATCCTTGAATCCGGGCATAAACACAGGCTTGATGAAAGTTTTAGAGGGAAGATTATAAGTGTTTTCTTTGCACAAGCTATCATTTGACTTCATAAGACTTGGAATATAGTGCAAGAAAGTAAATGAAGAGCATTAGCATGAAAGAGCCATATTTATATATTTTTTTTTTTTTTATGTCCAAATTGAGCATTATGAACTGTCATTGTGCAGCAAAGAACTGCGTGAAGATTCTTCAAAAATGTATTTTGCATTGGATCTTCCATGGAAAGCATACAGTTTTAAAATTACATCAACAAACAATGTCAAAATTACAAATTTTGGGTGAAATATTCCTTTAAACTCATGAAGCCTATTGGGAGATACAGGGCGACAACTGATATTTATATGCATTTTTAATGCAAGTACTGTAATCTGCTACAATGTTATAAAGTGGTCATATAAATATCACTAACTGCACCCAATTGCATATTGTTGCTCAGTTTGGACGTTTGAATGAAATTAAGGTGTTTTATTTACTCAAGTATGAGCTCAATATACTCCTATATCATACTATAGAAGCCATAACATGGCCTGATGTATCAAATATGATACTCAACAAAAACACATATCTCAGATTTTCTCCTATGCAACAATAGCTGCGTTTCCATCCACCTATTTTTATGCACATTTTGGAATATCTCATTAAAAAAACGCTGGATGGAAACGCCAGGATGCGCATAAATTCTAAAAATGTGCATAAAAAACTTATGCGCACATTTGAGTAGGATCAACTTTTTATCCGATAAGAAAAAATGTGCATAAATTATGATGAAAACACATTTACCGAATACATTTCTCCATGCGCGTTGAAAAAGTCATGTGACTTTGCGCTATGAGGCGGGATAACTTGACTAGCAGCGGACCGATCTCGTTCACAGCATCTATATGTTGTTTTGGTCATTCTGAAATGCCTGAGCAAAGTCTGTTGTCAAAGTATTTTTGTATAATTGTCTTACACGACTACATTCCCAAACAGCAGCATCCATCTCCGAAATCATTGACAGCATTTATTGTGTTACGTCTGCTCGCTCTGAGGTGCAATTTATATCATATATGAAAATTAGTATATTCAGTGGTTTCTCCTATATTCTTAGTGATATTTAGTGCCACAGTTTACAAGGAAGTGACGATTTTGTTCTCTTTGACCCGTTGGATGGAAACTGCTTTATTCGCATATGTTTTATGCGATATTCCAGTTTTGCTCATACGTATAATTCGAATCTTTGGATGGAAACAGCTATTGAGATTAAAATAGAGAGCAAATGAAGATGTTTGCTGAAGTCTCCTGTTTAGATTTTACTTGATTTTTCCCCCTCTATGGTTAAGTTGCAAGACTATTGTAAGTATAAAGTGCTTTTCTAAAACACTGGCAGAAATCTAAACTAAATTTGGCCACAAACAACAACAACAACAGAATACAAAATCTCTCTCCTCTAGAGTTTCACAACAGATCTCAAAATATGCCTCAAACTGCTCAGATTTTCCTAGAAAAAGTCTGCAGTCAAGTCAGAGATCTCAACATGAGTTCAAATATTTCTCACAAGAGCAAATTATCGAAGGTGCTATCCACCTTCAGTAGCTCAATACTGTTACTGTATTTCAACTATTAACTCGTTTATGAGTATTTTTATTTTCCCTAAGGGATTTTAGCAGAAACATCTGAGGCATGTTGACATATCAAATCACTAATACTTATACATAACAAAATATTCCATAAGACTCCTGAGCTATGAAAGCAATAACCTTTCATTTTTGTGTCTCTCTACTGTTAGATTCACTCCAGCCGTCTGCCACATTATATGAAATGTGTTCCAAACAGGTGAAGTGTTGATGTTGATGTTTTTATTTGTCATCATAACAATTTATGAGGCCCATCAGTTAATTTGTATCACCGCATGACTCATGATTCTATAGTACAGGCGGAGAGGTGGAGTGGCCATCAAGATTTATACGCTTGCACATTTATGTAGCGCAGTGTTTGACTGGCTTCTCTTAGAGCTGCTGTTCTCTATTCACAATCCACAGCAATTCAGGGCTGATAAATCAAGGCCAAGTTTGCATACAAGCGCACATGTTAGCACGCATGAGTGCAGACGTGCTGAAAGGGCAGTTAGGCGGTACAGAGGCAGATTTATAATGATCCAGAGATAGCATTATGGTAATACG
This sequence comes from Sinocyclocheilus anshuiensis, assembly GCF_001515605.1. Taxonomy (NCBI): domain Eukaryota; kingdom Metazoa; phylum Chordata; class Actinopteri; order Cypriniformes; family Cyprinidae; genus Sinocyclocheilus; species Sinocyclocheilus anshuiensis. The sequence continues at coordinate 41,015 of NW_015555768.1, forward strand.
TGTTATTTTGTACAGAAATGAGCACCTCTGATGGACAGGCTCATTTAGTGTCTCTGAGGAAGACTAATCAATGATAAGGTGAGCGCTATCCATTCTCCATCTGGAAAACTCTATTGCAGGACTGATGAGGTGCAAATTAAAAAGCCATTAGAGAAGCATCTCCCACCGCGGTGAAAAGAGTCATCTGGTTTGTGGTTATTTGAGATCCGAGTGATTTATTACAATCAAAGAAATCTCAAAACTCAAGATCAAATGAAAACACAACTGGAGTCAAGGTTTAACAATAAACACACATACTCTTACACACTGCAGTGGTGCTTATAAGAGCAATTACAGTTTGAATCTGGCTCACAACATTTAGTTCCCCTATTATCCTTCCCATCACGTCCTGTCTTTATAAAAGAGTAAAAAAACTAACAACAAGCTATAATGACAGCTAGCTAGAATGATGAGTAGATAGCTAGCTAGAACAAAAGCTAACTAGAACAAGAGCAAGAATGACAGTTAGCTAGAACTATCCCTGACAGCAAACGTACATCACGGAGACTATGAGATCTATATGAGAAATATTTAGGAGATCTATTTGACATCTGCATGGCGTATTTTTTTTAGAGTGTTTGCTAATCTGCAATACGTCTATAGGACGTTTCCTATCAGATGTCAAATAGACGTTTAGAAAATGTCTTTAAGATGTTTATGATTTAGAATGTACTGTATGTAAAACTGACATCTTAAAGACGTCTATCAGATGTTTGTACACAACAGATCCTTTCCAGATGAAGCGATCTTTAACAGACATCTTGCAGACGTATGTGTGCAATCTGGGATAGATCAGTAGATAGATAGCTAGAATGATAGCCAGATAAATTACTAGCTAGAACGATAGCTAGAAGGACAGCTAGCTGGAATGATAGCTATATAAATGGCTAGCCAGAACAATATCAATCTAAAATGAGAGCTATAATGACAGCTAGCTAGAACAATAGATCAGTAGATAGATAGCTAAAACTATAACTACCTAGGATTACAGCTAGATAAATAGCTAGCTTGAATGATGCCTAGCTAGAACAATAGCTAACTAGAACAAGAATGATAGCTTGATAGAACGATAGATAGATAGATAGATAGATAGATAGATAGATAGATAGATAACTCAGACAAAGGACTGGATGTTCCCTTGTGTATGCGTTTTGTGTTTGCATGATGTCAAAGTGACCTTGAATGATTCTTTTAAAGGTTTCATTTGTAATTTCAGTGTTGTTGTTTTTTATAGTACACACTGTTCATTTTTAATAGAAATTAAAAATATAAAGATTTGGTACTAAACTATATCTTGCAATGAGTTTAATACACACACACACACACACACACACACACACACACAGAGTATTTAAATGCTTTTTTTATTGCACTGCAAGCTTGCAGTGTTAATAGAATGTGATGAGAATGACAGACTGGGCACAGAAGAATTATACAAAGACATCTTTCTATTCCCTTTGAAAACATATGCAAACAAACATATAGTACAACCAGTGAGATAAAGGCCTCTTTTGATCTGGTTTATTTTTAATTTAATCAGTCAGCAAACTCACAGTAATACTAACTGGATGTTCATTTGACATCATTAACTCAATAGAGAGTTATGCTGAGAAAAAAAAAAAGATTTTGATTCCAATATTTTTATTACATAGCTCAGTAATATTGTTACAGAGGAGGCTCCCGTACCGCCTCCTCCGCACCACCAGAGGGAACTGTCCCCAGAGTATTAGCATCTCTCACTTGGACTGTCTCCTCATTCTCTGATTGTTATCTGCCTGCCCCGATCTCTCACCTGGTTCACGATTCTGCCTCTGCCTTGTCTCTGCTGTTCTGCCTATTGCCCCGGCTGTCATTTCCGAACGTTATACCCGTGTTTGTTTTCTGTGCTTTAATCTTGGACTGTCTCCTGATTCTCTGATTGTTATCTGCCTGCCCCGATCTCTCGCCTGGTTCACGATTCTGCCTCTGCCTTGTCTCTGCTGTTCTGCCTTGCCGGTATTTGGCCCTGTATCGTCTGACCATTCTTAATAAACTGCAAATGGATCCAAACCCTTCTGATGTGTCGCAACAAATATACAAAAATATATATAATTAAAAGGACTCTGCATCATTAAATACACTTAAATCTGGGTTGAGAAGCAAATCTAAATCTAAATTAAAATCTGGGTTGAGAAGCACCAATGCACTTAACTTGCTGGCTGTGAAAACAAAAGCTCTATCTTCCCTTTTAATAGCAATGTCCATTTACAAAAAGTGTAAGTTTGCACCTAATGTAAATAGCAACACATATCATCTTTTTCAGACAAAGTGCAAATAGACATGCCATTCACATAGTGTATATTGAAGTGGAAAGCTATTGTACTTAGCATACACTGCATAAGCAATAGTAGGTGGAGGAGAAAAAAGCTTTTTCAATAACTCAAGGTCAGTTATTTGCACTTAGTTTGAATAGATATTGCCTTTTCTAATTTGCTTGATCATGTCAACATATTCTGCTCATTATGCATTTATGTTTCCTTCCCACAGCCGTTTTATAGTGTAATAATATTAACTAAATAGGTCATTCAAAGTCATGTCCTAGCTATACTCACCTTACAGGAAGTATGCCTTCCTCTCCGTGTTCAGCTTTGACAAACTGAATCCTACTCCGTCCACTTTGCAAGACATGAAATATGATTTATTCATAAGCTCAATAATTACAACTCTCCGTGGAGCACTGCTATTGAAAGATTAGACCCCTACCGTTTCTGTGTCTTCACAGAGAATGAATATCATATATTCAACTAACACTGCAAAATAAAAACAGCATGTAAACTCGTCCGTTTGGCACATAATTACACAAAAAAAGATTGTTGGCTGGATGAAAGGACATTTTTAAACCAGAGAACAAACTGTATTCACGTTTCTGTGAAGATGCAGAGAATGTAGATGATTTGCAAAATGGCAATGTATGTGCAGCTTCTTTACCAGAAGGGATCATTTTAATTTCATCAGTTTTAAACATGAAGAGCTGTTCACAGCACAGGTTACTCTCGACATGAAGATGAGCGAGTGCGAAATGTGTGTATGCGCATTAAGTGAACCGTTCATCTCACAAACACGCCGTCTAGAAGTTAATTGGAAAATGACATGCTTTTTTAAAAATGTTTCTGGCTGCAGGAAGAAAGATACCGAATATATAGTTGTGACAGTTAATTGATTCTTCAACAGGAGTCAAAGACAGCTTAACTCGATTAAAAGCAGAGCATTGTTTGCACAAGAAACATCATCTTGGGAATGCTATCAAATTAAACACATTTGAAAGCTAATTTGTTTGGATGCATTGAGTCTGGGTGTAAACAACATGCTTAGTGCATTCCAATTGTGCTAGAAAAGTGCCCAATACAATGCTATATTTGTCATGTAAATTTAATGCATTCTCACTTGTTTTCACAGAATACATACACATATCCCAGACCACTACCAGGGGCCTGGATGGGAAACATATCCACAGTTCACTGAGGGGCCCGTGAGAAAATGCACCACTGCCTATTATGATTTGCAGCGGCTCAGATAAAGCCTTTCCTGGATTTTGCTTCAGCACTGAGAATTTTCCAACACAAAAGGAGAAAGAATTAGGCTGAATGGGCGGCACACATACTCAACCCTTCATTTTGGACTCTTTTAAAAGTGGAGCAAGCGGATACGGCATCAATTTGACACCCTGTCCTCGAGTCGAACCGGTTTGGTAGTCGCTTCAATCAACAATAAACATCCCCCACGATGGGGCTTGCGAGCATGGAAGGCAAATCTCTCCGTAATGAACCAGCAAAATGTTTCTCGACGCTGCCATTGTTGCTGTATGATAGCTACTACCTGCTCTCCCCCAAGGAATCAACGTCTACCGTCCAAATCCCCTTCCTGTTCATCCCTTTGTGTTGTGTAGTGATGTGACAAACTATTCATGCTGAACCATCGGAAATGTCTGTCGTGATCAGTGGACGGTAATTGCTCAATTGAGCACAACCCACGAGGATGTTTCTGAGGACTCCATAACAGAAGATATTTTTGACTGCTGTGAAAACATCATGAAGAAAAGCCTGTTTGCAAGGACTGTAACCTCACCACGAGTTCCCACTGTGATTTGATTTCAACCCTGCCTGAACTTGGACACACCACGGGAGAGTTGAATTGTGGGTATCATATGTGTGTTGTGAATGTGTTTTTTGTTCTCTGTTTAAAGCTGGAATTTCCACTTTCTCTGGATTTTTTAGGAGTCCTTTCTCTTTGTTCACAGAGAAAAGTTAGCTGACTATTTTTGTATGAGCAACAAATCATGTGAATGTGAATCAAAGAGAGATCGGCTTTTAAAACACTTCGTGTTTTTGAAACACTTGCATCTGGATGTCTTTTTGTCGCTCGACATCTGATCATCACACTGGACATTTTCTCTCAATACCATCATTATTTTGTGCTGGCAGGGCATAAAGCGGTTCTCAACTATTGGGTTGTAGGTCTTTCCTGATCATGGTCGTAGACAAATAATATAACGCAGCTAACCATATAATCATTCATAGTTGAGACAGCAAAATAAATGCTTTTGTTTTTGCCATCAAAGATGTGTGCAATCCAAATCTACAGTATTTTGGCACAAATTCATCCACTAGACAGATTGAGAAGCCAAAAATGGAGAGTCTGCATGACATAATCCTCAAAAACCATGAACAAACTACTAAACGTGAGGAAAATATGACCCACACTATGCTAAATACAGGTTCACAGGGTTTGTGTTGACCACAGTGTGCTTTATCCGGTTGCTATTATTGTCTGTTGAGGGCATCATACTTTAGAAACCAAAATAGTTAGCTTTTGTCACGTTAATAATTTAGCACATTGTTGGGCCTTTGCATTTCTTGGAAATATTACTACATTTAAATGTTTGAATTTAAGGATATTTTTACTTACTTTTTGTACTATAAACTATTTAGGTATCATGTCGGGTCACCGCTTAAATTCCAATGTAAAATCTGGGTCCTACTGAGAACCACTGACATAAAACCATAATACATTCATCACATTAGTATTTTCTATATCTGCATTATGAGGAGATTTACAGTACAAAACTATCAGTTTTTTTTTTTTTTTTTTCAGCACATTAGAATGATTTCTGAAAGATACTGAAGACTGGAGTGATGATGCTGAAAATTCAGCTTTACCATCATAATAATAAATTCCATTATAAAATATATTACAATATAAAACAGCTATTTTAAATTGTAGTAATATTGCTATTTTTACTATTTTTGATCAAATAAATGCAGCTTTGGTGAGATTAAGAAACTATTTAAAAAAAAAAAACATTAAAAATCTTACTGAATCAAACTTCTGAACGGTAATATGTATCTGGTACAGTGTAAACAAGCCACAGGTAACAAGTGCGTCTGTGCAACAGGAGGACAAACCAATGTATTAATGTAGCTAACCGCAACCAGTACATCAATAAATGAATGCAAACGGACAGAAAGTCATGGGAAAGATTATGCACACCCAATGCCATCTGTCCAAAAGCGTCCAAAAGCCCCTCTTGATTGTTGTATAATCATTATAATTGCAGCCATCATAATTGGTTAACATAGCTGTGTCTTTAGCCAGTAACAAGCTGAATGAGAACGAAACCTGCCAAAGCAGAACATATGTTTATTGCTATTAGTCAAAGTTATTGGCTAAAGAGAGCTAGATTTGAGTTGAAGGTAACACTCTTAAAAATTTTATTTATTCGCATAGATGGGTCAATGAAGAACCTTAAACATCCTTGGAACCTTTCCACTGCATAAAAGTTTCTTTACTGTGAAATAAGGTTCTTTAGAATATTAATATTTTAACACTAAGGGAAAATTGTTCTTTTATGAACTCTTCCCTGAAAGGTTCTTTGGAGATCCCAAAATGGTTCTTCTAAGACATCACACACACACACAAAACCTTTCGAAGCCTTTATTTTTAAGAGTGTAGAACCTTTCCATTCCACAAAATTTATTTATAGTGAAAAAGTTTTTTTAGATTTTTTTAATGTTCTTCACACTAAGAAAAAAATTAAGAACTGTTCGATGAAAGGTTCTTTGAGGAACCAAAAATGGTTCTTTTAAATGGCATTGCTACAAATAGCAAATTGCTGTAAATTGATAGTTTTGCTGAAAATGTGTTGCTTGCACGTGCAAATCTGACCAGCAAGGCTGTATACTAAATGGTTTTAGTACATTGCTATGGTGTTCTGGTTTATTGCCCCATGTCATAAAAGGCCCACGTGCAAGTCTCTATGATATTTTGATCTCTAGAATTAAGCGTTAGCGTTAGTTCTGGCAGGTCACGTGAGTCAAGCTTGCATCAGCTGATTCTCAGCTGATCACATCTACCTATAGGAATACGACACCTATCGTGGCATTCCTGAATAAAGTGTTACACTTAAATATCATTAAGTGCATTAATGATATCTGCCTTGTTCTGTTCTGTTAACCCTAGGGGGGTTATTATTGCTGCTCTCCCTGCTCATTCATGACAGGCTGCATGGATGGGCAAGGAGGTTTTTGCCCAGAACAGAACCATACCGCCAAACCAAACTTTATGCTAAGTATCTATCATTTTGACGATAGTGGTCCTGACAGAATTAAAGGCTAAGGTTGTTTTTTCAATGTCTGAGGGAATTTTTTTTGCCTGTTTGATCACCTGCCAGGCAGAAATCCTAAATCAGATTACTTAGAAAAGTAATAGCATGTCTCTCCTCAACAAGCCGTGTGATTTGTGGCATCTCATGTTCGAAGTACAAACGCTGCAGATGAAACACAAATGGATAAGTCACACACTAAAACAGCTCTTAATTCTGAGCAATAGCGATAGTTGTGTTTGCCTATGCAAACTCCACTGAGGAAAGATGTAAAACAAACCACTGAATTGTGTGCCATCATGTGTCCTTTAGTGAGAAATGACCACCCTTAAAGTCTCATGTTATCAGATCCTCTTAGGGAGAACTGCATCTGCCAAGAACACACAATCTATCAATGTCACTGCAGGGATGGTCTGACTGTGGGGGTATCTGTGCAATTTACTTAGTAACATTTCACATCCCCCTTGAAGAGCAAGCCAAATAATTCAGCGATCTCAGATTAGGAGAACGGCTCTCACCTGATTTATTGATTTTTTTTTTTTTAAATCCTTTAGTCAGAGGTATAATAAAAAAGAACTAAAAATGCTGTCTCAGTTGCTTAATCATGCCTCTCGGTCTAAAGCATGATGAAGTGTCTTCCTACCTCCCACGAAATGACTGGTCTCCTTTCTGGTCTGATTAAAAATATATTTCCCATAGTTCTCTGAGGCTATGCTCAGCATGAATGCATATTTCTGTTACCTGTCCAATTCTCAGAATGCACAACGACCTTGGGTTTCTAAAGCAAATCTAGACTGATGGTGAAAACACAAATGAAGCAATTTGCTTCTCTAAGAGACCTTTAATAGCTGAACATGTTCAAGGCTCTGTACCATTATGATTGAACTGAAGTAGACAGACGGTGAAGGTGTAAATACTGATTTGCATTTAGAGCTTATGTGTGAAAAGGGTCAAGGACAAATTGACCAGTTCTGCTCTCTCAAGCAACCCTCACGTTTTATTCATTTAAGGACGTCTTTTGTGTGAAAATTATGATTTTCAAAGCATTGTTGTTCTATATGTTCTTATTAAAAACATAGAAATGCTGTTACATAGAACACAGAACATAGAAATGTGGTGTTACATACTGTCCTTATCTTTATAAAGCTAGAAATCCAACAGCATCAGAAAACTCCATTTGTTGTTGTTTTGAACTTTAATTTATGTATTTTTCTGTTTCCATGCCATGTTTTGATTTTTTCCATTACTGACTTTTAAAAAATGTAAAGTCACAGAAATGAAAAGCAAATCAAAGGAATAGTTCACCCAAAAATGACAATTTGCTGAAAAATTACTCACCCTCAAGCAATCTAATATGAAGATAAGTTTGTTTGTTTGTTTGTTTGTTTGTTTGTTCTTGGATGGCCTGAGAGTGAGACAATTTTTTGAAATTGTAATTTTTGGTGAACTATTCCTTTAAAACCTGGGAAAAAGAGGAACTCTTCAGTATGTCCAGTGCTAATTTCTTGTTAGCAAGTCAGAGGAAACAAAATGTATTGGTCAAGTTTCATCAAGTCTCTGGTTTCCAGGTCATTAATTCAAATAAATGACATTGACCTTAAATTTATGTTAATTGTCCTGGTCAGCTTTTCAATTAAACTTTCCACTCAATTTGTCATGCTAATAATACAATATGCAAAGAAAAACATTTACCAAATTAAATTAAAAAATGCAAAATGGAAGCATTTCTAGTGACAGATTTTGGACCCCAATGATAAGTAAACCAGTACTGTGTCAGTGTTGATCTATATGAACATTGGCCCAAGAGACAATTGGGGTGGTTAGAGGTTAACTGCACTGACTAAATCTGTGCTTGTGTATGCTCTGTGTATGAAGGACAAACTGCTCCTCCTTGAACTTTAATACCATACACATCATGCATGAGTGCAAGAAAAACAATCACCCCTGCATTTGCACTCATCATCCATATCATGTATGCAACACTTACAATGACTGGAGACACATTTGAGAGCAAGTTCAAGGAATGTTTCCAGGATCAAGACAAGTTAAGCTCTATTGACAACCTCTGTGATATGATCTCAAACATAGGGAGACACTGACGATTTAACCAGATCAAAACCTTAGGATATCGAATTCATTAATATGAATAAGATCTGATGCTTTGAAGAGTACCATAAAAGTGGTCCATTTGATTTGTGCACTATATTCCAAGTCTTCTGATGCTTTTGGATTTGATACATTATATTCATGGCTTCATAGAGAACTTTCAAAGTTGGGACACAACTCGTATGGATTGATATTATTGTATTGTTTTGTCCTTTTGGAGCATAATAGCCCCAGTTCTAACTCACTTGTGGGAAAATGAATAACAAAAGTTATTTTTAATGTTCCAGAGAAGAAGAAGAAAAATGGTTTACGACAAATTACTTTTGAGGTTCTCCATTTGTAAGCTGCTTTGGATAAAAGCAGAAAGACATCAGATTTTTTTTCCACACATGTACCACTGTGAGAGTTTTACGGTAAATGCACTTTGTGCTTGCTTTTACAAGCTGAAGGTCTGAAGTGGAAATGATTTTCATCATGTCACAGATCTTGTCATTATAGCTTTACTTATAGTGAGCCTGAAACATTTCTTCATTAAGATTCCATTATGGCAATACATCAAGCACACTGTGACACGCTCAGCTTTTGTATGTTCATCATTCTCTGTGATCGCAGTCCACACCTGGCTGTGCCTTGCAGAGCACATTTCATACAAATATCAGCCAAAAAAAAAAAAAAAAGACAACACTTACCATCTTCACATGTACAGACTTATGAAATCCTGGACCAGAGATAAAAGATATGTTGATATTTGTATTTTTATCTGTATCCTCAGTATGTATGTGGCTCCCTTTCTTTAGGAAAATAAAAGAAATACTTTCATAAAATCATGCTGAAAGACTGATTTGTCAATGTAGGGTTCAGGTGTAAAAGATCAAATCCTGCAAGACAATACAATTTCAACATTGTACTTATATAAAAGATAGTATAGTAGGATGGATGGATGGATGGACACAGAGATATATTATACAATTTATAATAATTATAAAAAATAATTAAAGTAATTTAGTTCAGTTATATACAAGGATATGAAAAGATGTGAAATGAGAAAGTAGAATTCAATATGGAAATAGAATAGATTTTTATTCTCTTCATTTATAAATAATAGCCTAAATTAACTAAATAAAACCATTCAGTCTAACTGCAAGTCACTTTAAATTACTTGGACAAAATAGAGTCTGCCCATTTAGAGGGGAAAAAAAGTCTGCTAAATGACTACTTACAATGAGAAGGAGAAAAATAAAATCTTGGCACTGTCTCTGAAATGCTGTATTAATATGTAGGCATATTATAAAAGTTTAATCAGAATGACTGGCATCCAATCAGTCCTATTCTGTATTTCATAATAGCATGGGACAGAAGCAATTGTTTCTCTATGCTTCCTCCGCAGGGGTGAGATCTCTGTCTGCTGTGCTCCCCGTCGGTTTCTCCTCTGACGGTGAGGCTGGAGTTACGGGTGCAATGGTGTGTGAATAATGGATTGCCAAGCTGTTGTTGTCACTGGCTCGCATCCTTAAGAGAGAACACTAATGCGCTTTTAATTACGAGTGTCATTATAGAGACACATGAGTGACACAGCTGCATTAATACCAACATCTTCCTCTTAATCTGCAGGGCTTGCGGTTTAGTTTCTTAGTGGTATTAGCAGTAATGAAGTCATGCATTGCGTTGATTTCTGCTGCGTGTGGATGTTCTAAAGCAAAGCAAGCAGTCATTTAGCAGGTGCTACGTGACTCACAACGTAGGAGATTGAAGGACCCGATGATGTCTTGATAGAGAACAAATTGACCCTCTTCACATCAGAAATGATCACAAGTGGTTAGATGGTTACCAGTGCAGATCTTTAACTACCGGTCAAAACTTTGGAATAACTTTTTGAAATAAGACTCTTTTGCTCACCAAGGCTGCATTTATTAAATAAAAAATACAATAAAAACAGTAATATTGTGAAATATTATTACAATTTAAAAGAACTCATTTCTATTTTAATACACTGTAAAATTTATTAATTTAGTAATTTATTTATGTGAAAACTGAATTTTCAGCATCATTACTCCAGTCTTCAGTGTCACATGATCCTTCAGAAATCATTCTAATATGCTGATTTAGTGATCCATTATTATCGGCGCTCAGTTATTAATAATGTTTCTTATTATTATCAGTGTTGAAGAGTTTTTATTGCTTAATAGATTTGTGGAAGCTGTAGTACTTTTTTTCAGGATTCTTTGTTGAATATAAAAGAACAGCATTTATTTGAAACTTTTTTGTAACATTTTTGTTGTAACATTATAAATGTCTTTACTTTCACTTTTGATCAATTTAATGTATCTTTGCTGAATAAAAGTTTTTTTTTTTTTTAAAGAATGGCTGTGTATCACAGTCTGCACAAAAAATAATTATTTCTGAAGGATCATTTGACACTGAAGCCTGGAGTAATGATGCTGAAAATTCAGCTTTAAATCACAGAAATTAAATATTTTCAAAAAGAAAACAGTTATTTTAAATTGTAACTTGTTTATTTTTTTTTTAAAGAATGGCTGTGTATCACAGTCTGCACAAAAAAATAATGATTTCTGAAGGATCATTTGACACTGAAGACTGGAGTAATGATGCCGAAAATTCAGCTTTAAATCACAGAAATTAAATATTTTCAAAAAGAAAACAGTTATTTTAAATTGTAACAATATTGTACAATATTACTGATAATGTTAATTACTGATACTGATAATTACGGTAAAAATCTTACTTATTCTAAAATCTTTGATTTTTCTAAACATTATTGGATATTCTATCCAGATTACGCAGAGAGCTCTCATTATCTAGGCAATATACAGTACAATATATTAAAGTCACATAATATTGTCTTTGCTGCAACAACAACTAAAGAATAAAGGAAAATTATTACAGACCGGAATCATCTTTTCTTTACATCTTTTCGCTACAGCAAGAATCTAATTATTCGGCTCACGCAAATGATTTGCCTGTGCATGATTTTGCCGTGCAGACAAATTGGTTTTACAGTGCACATCGGAAGTGAAGGGTGGAATTAAAGTGTCATGTATTAGTTAAATACCTTCATCTGAGATGATGGGCCCTGCTCTGCTGATTCATTTAATTTTGTTGCAGAATGATTTCCTTTGTACAAGCACCTCACATGAAGTGTCACTCATTTAATCGTGCTCTTGCTTGCAGATATCGTCATGAAAAAGACCTGATGCAGGGTATAGGGTGTGAAACTCTTGGGGATTTAACTACAGTGAAACAAGTGTCACCATGAAAGGGAAAAAAGCATGTTTTCCTGTGTTGCAGAAATGAATTATATAAACGTAGTTAAGTATGGCTCTTATTTTCACTCTATAGAGGACAATGAGAATGAAAGTGGTCTTTGTGTGCAATTGAAATTCACCTAAAGAATAGATTTTACTTGTGGTTATGTAAATCTATTTCAGTTTGCATGAGAGGATCTGCAGTATGCAGTTCACAAAGCAAAGACATTTGACTCTCAGAGTTTTACATTCCAGTCGTATTTCTCAAATAATATTCTGGTCACCACATGCTACAACCTATGCATACTGCATACTACATGATGTACACTGAATACTGACTACTACTGTTTTTGTAATAGAAATGCTATGGTGCGTTGTCAAATGGTCTTATGATGCATGTGTAGTTCATCTGATAAATGTTTTCTTATCCAATTTGGTTTAAAAATGTCTTATCAAATACACTGCAAAAAAAATGTCTTACTATTTTTGTCTTGTTTACCAGTAAAAATAGCTAAACATTCTTAAATCAAGATACATTTGCTTAAGGAGTTAAAAAAAAGAAACAAAAAAACATCTGCCAATGGGGTAAGTATAAACTTGTTTTCCTCATTTGTCTTACCCAATTAGCAGATTTTTTTTCTTGTTTTTTATACATTTTTTCAGACAACAAGACTTAACTCTCTGATGCAGGGTTTTTTTTTGTTTGTTTTTTTTTAATAGTACAAAACTTGGTAAAGGTTTTTAAACTTGCTATCTGAACCCACTCTCTCACACACACACACACACACACACACACACACACACACAAAATCATGGACATGATTCGAAAAGAACAGTTACACTTTTACTGTCTGGAACAGTTCAAATTACTGCATTGGAAACGAATGGGAAATTCATTTCATGTAGTGGAAATGTTTGTTACTGCACCCAAACAAAATCTTACTGAAAGCAAATTATTTATTTATTTTATTTTATTTATTTTTTTTAGATAACCTGTTTTTTTTTTAGGTTAGGTTTTTAGTTTTTTTTTTTTTTTTTTCTCAGACAGTTTTAGAGTAAAACATGTTTTGGAAAATATATATTTCATATAAAATGTGAAAGTAGTATTTTTGTGCATTTTTCAAAATAATAAAACTTTCACTAATGTTTTTTCACATCAGCAAAAAAAACATACATATATATATATATATATACAGTGGGTACGGAAAGTATTCAGACCCCCTTAAATTTTTCACTCTTTGT
>NW_015555768.1:54495-56608 GCF_001515605.1 Sinocyclocheilus anshuiensis
GAGAGAGAGTACATTCATTTTATTGAAATAAAAAAAATGCTGAACAAGATTCATTTGTCACACTGGAAATGCAATGCACTGTGGGATACAGCATCCTCTGCAGAGTGCTTTTGTTTTGCACGGTTTGGAAACGTAATAATATACTGCAGAAACAGTATGAGTAGCACGGTAGTACGATTTCGACATAACCAGAATCTGTTTGAAAAAAATAAGATCAATAGCAGCTTTGAAAAGTGTATCAGCATGCAAATGCGGTCTCTCCATGCACTCAAGCATGCAGTTTCCAATTACGCTTCTCAAGTGCATTGTGTTTATTAAGTACAGTCTTATATGACTAATAGGCATAGCTGTACAATATTTTGGTGGCAAAATCAAATTTAGCATTTCTGCCGGAACGCATTGCGACTAAATCAAATCAGCGCTCGTTTATCATACCATTATCTGATATGAGGTTTAATAGAGGCCAGAACTTGCTGAATCCACATCACAATGTAATTATCCGCCTCTTGTCTGACAGCTCTCCCTCCTTTAATTGACATGGAGTGAAAACTTCGCTTTCCGTGTCCTGAAGGGAAACTCGTGTAATTGCAGCGCAGCTTTTAAAATTACGTTTAGCACGTCCTCTCATGGATTTTTCTCCTCATACACAACAACAATTTGAGAAACATCTCAATCTATTATGAATTTAGCTCACGTCATAAGTGTTCTAATACAACCACATTTACTCATTACACAGGGGTTGAGCGTAGTTTAAAATCATTTGGTGATGCAGTAGCATCCTTTGGTTAATTTACAACACTAATCACAGTCTCTTACAACTCACTCCCACTGGTTAGTAGATTAAAACTGAACTCAAAGTACTTTGCACACACCATAAAGCTCAGCTTGCAGGTGCACATCCATAATATCCTCACTGCTGTTTTTCTGTTGCTCCTGTCAGTGGTGGCGTCACCCATGATGCCCTTTTCCAAAAGCTTTTTATGCATCAAAGATTGCACAGCGCCATTTACTTGCCAATAAATGGCGTGTATGGAAATGAATCAAGCTCAGTATACAGAAAATGTGATCACCTGTTCAAATTACTTGGTGCTTCCTTCGTACCTTGGATATATCGGCACATCTTTGCCTGTTGGACAATTTGCATCTTATCGCAGTATTCTTAATTATGGGAAGGCGATTATTCCAACTGTCACATCGAAAAATGATGTGATAAAATGTAAACCATCAAAATTGTTGAGGAAACTTTCTGGATACCTGCTTTTTACACTGTTGCTTGCGGGAGATGTGCATCTGAATCTGGGCCCACGTGCGGACGAGATGGGCCAAGATTGGCACCATCAAACTACATTTGCTGGGAGTGTGTATCAGCGTTCGACTTTGGAGGATATTACCTTGGGATGTGGTCATTCTATTGACGGTGATTCGCCTACTGTGGATGTTGGTCAAGTGGGTGAGTCCTTCGTTGATCTAACACCGGTGACTACATTTCAGGCCGGCGTTCCATCAGGCGATGTTCCATCGGCTATATCAAACCATGTGCAAAGGACTACATCAATATTACTGAATAAATCAATAATTCATATCATCATTGTGAAATTTTAACTAAATATGGGTTTCTAAGTTGGGAAAATATGATTACATTTGTAGATATTTTACTTGTGTTCAAAATTTTGCATGGTTTGGCTCCGCTCCCACTTAATACATTTATCAGGAAAAATTTGAATTCTTTTACTAGAGCCACTACTAGAGGGGACTGTATAATACCATATAGAAGAAGTACTTTTGGGCAATCAGTATTTTCTTATAGAGCAGTACATACTTGGAATACTATACCCATAGAATTAAGAAATATTACATCTCTTGCTCCTTTTTCTGAATCGGTAAAAGGGTGGTTATTGGATAATCAAATATGTCCTCATAATTTGAAGTAGTGTGTTTTATTTTATTTTATTTTTTTTATTTTTTTTTATAATTGTATTCTGGTTTTTGTAATATGTTTGTTTCTGCTTTGTGTATTTGTGGATTATGGTTCTTACCATCAACCTGCCAGGGACTGCAGATTAAAATTAGCCTGAATGACTAAATCAGGCACATTTACATAGTAGACTTGTTT
>NW_015555768.1:58274-66299 GCF_001515605.1 Sinocyclocheilus anshuiensis
GCACTACAGAGAGGAAGTGGCAAAGCTGGCTGAATGGTGTGGCACTAACAACCTGTCCCTCAATGTGAGTAAGACAAAGGAGGTTGTGATGGACTTCAGGAGAAACTCCGTTGACCACCCCCCACTGACCATCGACAGCTCGACTGTGGAGAGAGTCAGCAGCACTAAATTCCTGGGGGTGCACATCATAGAAGATCTCACCTGGACCACCAGCACCACGTTACTCTCCAAGAAGGCACAACAGCACCTGCATTTTCTCCGCCGGCTGAAAAGAGCAAGTCTCCCTCCACCCATCCTCACCACATTCTATAGGGGCACCATTGAGTGCGTGCTGACCAGCTGCATCACTGTCTGGTATGGGAACTGTAGTGCAGCAGACCGCAAGACCCTCCAGCGGACGGTGAACACAGCTGCAAAGATCATCGGTGCCCCTCTCCCCTCCATCCTGGACATTTTCCTTACACGATGCTCCAGCAAAGCCAACAGCTTTACATAAGTAAAAAGTTGTTAAATTATAATTTCTCAACAAGAGTAATTAAATGGATAAAATCATATTTAACGGATAGACAACAGTGTGTTCGAGTAGATAATAAAATCTCACAATCACTTATTAATTCAGTTGGTGTACCTCAAGGATCAATATTAGGTCCTCTGTTATTCAGTTTGTATATTAATGATTTGCCTGATGTTTTATGCACCTGCTGTAAATTGCCAGATGTATGCTGATGATACAATTATATATTTGCATGCTAAAACTAAAAAACAAGCGGCAGATGAATTATCAGCAGAAATGGTTAAGATTACAAATTGGTTAAAAAACTCGTGTTTACATCTTAATGTTAGCAAAACTGTATGTATGTTTTTTTCAAAGTCTGCAAATAGAGATCCCGATCCAGATGTCACAGTTGCAGGTAAAAGGTTATCAGTAGTTCAAGAGTATAAATATCTAGGTATAATACTTGATTCACAACTTACATTTAAAAAACAAGTTAAAATAGTTGGGAATAAAATTAAATTTAATTTGGCAAATTTTAGATATATTAGGAATAATTTAACCACTGAGGCCTCAAAGTTATACATTAATGCTATGATTTTTTCACATATGAATTACTGTCTCACCAGTTGGACACAGACAGGTGGGACTATTTTGCAATCAATAGAAAGACTCTATAAGCAGGCTTTGAAAATATTGGATAAAAGGTCTAATTCATATCATCATTGTGAAATTTTAACTAAATATGGGTTTTTAAGTTGGGAAAATATGATTAAATTTGCAGATATTTTACTTGTGTTCAAAATTTTGCATGGTTTGGCTCCGCTCCCACTTAATAAATTTATCAGGAAAAATTTGAATTCTTTTACTAGAGCCACTACTAGAGGGGACTGTATAATACCATATAGAAGAAGTACTTTTGGGCAATCAGTATTTTCTTATAGAGCAGTACATACTTGGAATACTATACCCATAGAATTAAGAAATATTACATCTCTTGCTCCTTTTTCTGAATCGGTAAAAGGGTGGCTATTGGATTATCAAATATGTCTTCATAATTTGAAGTAGTGTTTCTTTTCTTTTTTTTCTTTTTTTTTATTGTATTCTGGTTTTTGTAATATGTTTGTTTCTGCTTTGTGTATTTGTGGATTATGGTTCTTACCATCAACCTGCCAGGGACTGCAGATGAAAATTAGCCTGAATGGCTAAATCTGGCACATTTACATAGTAGACTTGTTTTACTCATGTTAATTAATGTGTATTGTCCCTTTTAAATAAAATAAAAAAAAATAAAAAAATAAAAAAAAAAGAAATAACATGAATATTTTAGATTCTTCACCAACAAAGTAGAACTTTCTTAGGTACTAAAATTTAACCTAACTTGCATCACAGAATTAACACTGCTCACAGACTGCAAATCATGTTCATAAAAGAACATACCATCAGTACAAAACACGAATGAAAAATTAATGCAAAAAAAATTATAATCGAGAAGGAATCACTGGGATACCTGAAAAACTCTAGAGAAGCTCAGAAAGTTGTAGTCAATTCATTTGAATGACTATTTTGAATTGAACACTGCATCTTTCCTTAAAAAAATCTAAATGATCATTAAATTTATCATTTAAAAAAAAAGTATTTAACTTGACCATTTTAACGTATTAAAATAACGTACTTGACGTATTAAACAGTTTGAGGTTGGTAAGAATATTTATTGTACCAAGACTGCATTTATGTGATTAAAAATACAGTAAAACTCAAATTTTGTGAAATATTTATTACATTTTTTACATTAATAATTACATTTTATTACAATACGAAACTGTTTTCTATTTTAAATACAAACAGAATATGCTGATTGCTGTTCAAGAACCATTTCTTATTCTTATCAATGTTGAAAACAGTTAATAATTTATTATTTTAGCTTAATAATTTGGTGGAAACGGTGATACATTTGTTTTCAGGATTCTTTGATGAATCAAAAATTGCAATAAAAATCAATTAAAAACCGCATTTATTTGAAATCGAAATCGTCTGTAACACTGGAACTGTCTGTAGTGTCACTTTTGTGTCCTTGAATAAAAGTATTGATTTTTCTAAAGAAAAAATAAAATCTTAAATTACACCATTATGTACTTAAGTCTAACTTTTGCTGTAAAAATGATGCTCAAACCATTAAAAAATACATCCAATATGTTCATACAGACTTCCCACAACCCCATCTGCATCTCCTGATAAATGAATGTTTGAGTTAATAACAATAATAATAATAACAATAGTAATACTTTTATATAAGTTTTATATATAAAGTGGCTTTCCCAAGCTTAAGGTCGCTGAGCAGTTATGGAGCATTTCATGGTCACCGCCCCAATGCTGCAAACCTTTACTTAAATCCTTAAAATACTGTTATGCTAACTGGGCAGTAGCATGCCAAATCTTCATAGTGTTGTGTAAGTAAACTCCTTACAGTTATCCTTACCTATCCTTACAGTTTGTGACAATTACAATGCGACCCCAAGGAAATCTCTCTGTGGGAAACTGCGCTCACAGAGGGCTTACAGCCAAACGGGGAGAGAGAAAAAAACTCTCAAATTAGCCTGACTCTAGAATTAGCTGAATTTGACCTTTTTTTTCTGGCTAAGCAGACAGGTTTCACAGCTGCCCAGCCAATGAGCTCCCTGGTGACAAGCAAAAGAGCACTTTGTGTCAGTAACGGACAAATAGTGTTCCTGTGATTTGCAGCCAAAACCTGTCGATTTGTGAAGTTGTGCATGACTTGTGGATTCAGCTTTAGAGGAAAAAGGTGACAAGGGAACATGGGACTCTGCTCCAGTTACAATTCGCCTCGACTGGCAGCGTTTTCGCATGTGAATCACTGTGTATTGTTAAACTGCCAGCGCTGCGGCCGTGATATGGACATAATGTGATGAAATGTTCGAACTCAAACAAAACACATCCATTTATCAAGGTGGATGCCGTGTGAGCAACAACACTTGGGTCGAATGACACTAACCCTTTTGTTCTATTTCTGGGTTTTCTTTTGTTTTGGGAGGTGTTTGTGTGTCTCTGTCCAGGAAGAAGACCGATTGGTTCCTGCAGTCTAATTGGTGCCACGCCCTGCCTGGTCAGCTGACTCCTAGCTGCTTATAAAAGCCTCCTTCATCACTTCCTGAATCAGCCTTGTGCTCACTCGCTGTGTTTGCCCTGCTTGACTTTGACAGCTTTCAGACCGTGTTAACATCTTTGTGTGTTCATTCGAGAGTTCTTTTACTTTGATTCTGGATTGCATCTGTTTGGACCTGTTAGCTCTCATAATTGTAAATAACTGTACATAATATTTTGGGGAGGTAGGGAGACTGATGCCCTTTTGTTGTTGTTGGAACATTAATTGATTGTTTTTGGAGGTAGGGAAGTAATTGCAATTTATTTTCTTTACTTTTGTGTACTAGGGCAGTTAGAGGTATATAAGAAAAAGTTGTTTTTTTGTTTGAAGCTTAATTCCCCCAACTGCATTGTAAAACTATTATGCTCATTAAAATATTGCTCATTCGCTTTTCAAAAAGAACTGTACCGTGCCGTATTCTCTTTCATGATACGGCTTTGCCCTAGATGGTGCGGTGGCCAACATGCTGCAACTTAAGAAAACACATGCAAAAAGCACCAGCAAATTAAGAAAACAACTTCATCAGTCAACATCAACATGAACTGCCATTAAGACAAATTTAGACAATACGATCATGGTAGACACGGTCAAATATTATCAATTAAAGGTTTGGGCACAGTATGATTTAAAAAAAAAAAAAAGACTATTTTTATTAAGCAAGGATGCATTAATTTGATGAAAATAGACAAAGACTTTTACATCGTTACAAAAATATTTCAAATAAATTAATTCTTTGAACTAAGTATCCACATAAATATGAAGCAGAACAACTCTTTTTTAACATTGATAATAATCAGAAATGTTTTTGAGCAGCAAATCATGTGACACTGAAAACTGGTGTAATGATGCTGAAAATTCAGCTTTGCATCATAGGAATAAATTGCATATTAACATTTATTCAAACAGAAACCCATTATTTTAAATTGTAATAATATTTCACAATATTAAATGTTTTTACTATTTCTGAACAAATAAATACGTTTTTGTTAGAGTAAAATACTTTTTACATTTTAAAAATTCTTACAAAGCCTAAACTTTTTTTTAAATGACAGTGTACTTTTCAATACATCTTGCATTCCATAAAAACATAAATAATGTTTCCTAGAAAAAGTGTGAATGGTTTTCTCTGATTGCAGTTTGATTAATATGTTTAATTAAAGACATTGTGTAAATGAACTGTTTATATCCACAGGCAAAACCACATTGAAAGAATATTTATGGATTAACTGTGCTTCCCTTACAAGCGTTTTATTGCATTTTTTTTCTCAACATGAAAGATGATTGTAATTGCAGTGTTGTGAATTACAGGTTTCCTGGGCTGGATGCAAATGCTTTATTTCATTCATATTTTGACAATTCTTTTCAGCTTTCTCTCTCTCTCTCTCTCTCTCCATCTCATACTATTCAATTTTCATGCATCCCATTTCGAGACAACAAATGGGACTCCAAAAAGAAGAAAAAAGTGCTGGTATGTTTCTTAAGGTTTTCTAAATACAGTGGCATGCGAAAGTTTGGGAACCCCTTGCAGAATCTGTGAAAATGTGAATAATTTTAACAAAATAAGAGAGATCATACAAAATGCATGTTATTTTTTATTTAGTACTGTCCTGAGTAAGATATTTTACATTAAAGATGTTTACATATAGTCCACAATACACAAAAAATAGCTGAAATTTTTTAAATAACCCCCTTCAAAAGTTTGGGAACCCTTGGTTCTTCATACTCAGTGTTCGGAAGCCCGCGCTGCGGTTTCTTACCCCCCCCACCCAGAGGAGACTGTGGACTCGCCACCATAGTCCCTCGTGTATGAGGTGTGATTCGGGCAGTAGCCAAAATAAAATATCGTTTGGCCAGCCGAGAAACAGGACGCTCGTCCTAAAAGTAATTATGGGGTGTGATTCGTGCAGTCGCCAAAATAAAATATAATTTGGCCAGCCGAGAAACAGGACGCTCGTCCTAAAAATAATTAGACGAGCGTTTTCTGAGGTTACGTATGTAACCATGGTTCCCCGAGGGAACGAGACGCTGCGTCTCTTTGCCATACTCCCTGCATCCCTCCAGGCGCTACTTCATTGAAGCTAACTTGCGCTCTGCCGGATGCGCTTTTATACTTCCTGGCGCTTACGTCACCCCGCTCGTGATGTCTCGCTGCTCCATTGGACTGATTTCACACGTGCTTCAGAACGCGGTCACGCAGGGGCGTTCCCAAAGCAATCTCGACGCAGCGTCTCGTTCCCTCGGGGAACCATGGCTACATACGTAACCTAGAGACGTTTTCCAGCATCTTTTGCATATTTGAACTCCTTCCAAAAGTGAGTGTATGATTTTGAGATCCATCTCTTCACACTGAGGACAATTGAGGGACTCAAACACAACTACTAAAAGAGGTTCAAAGATTCACTGATGCTCCAGAAGGAAAAGCCATGCATTAAGAGCCAGTGGGTGAAAACTTTTTGAATTTGAAGATCAAGGTAAATTGTACTTAATTTGTCTTCCGGGAAACATGCAAGTATCTTCTGTTGCTTCCGAAGGGTGATCTCTCTTATTTTGTTAAAATTATTCACATTTTCACAGATTTTGCAAGGGGTTCCCAAACTTTCGCATGCCACTGTATATTGATTAAACATTCATTACATACCATTTAGTGTGTTATGGAGTTGCCAGGGCATTTCAGATACAGTTGCTTACTAGTGCATCTCAAGACTCTCTATTCTGCTCTCTAGTTATGGCTGAGGTCTCTACATCAATGTAAGTCACATGCAAAAGTGCAAAGCATAAGCAATAATAAGCTAATATTGATGCCTGGCTTAGAACCACTAATGATCCTCTAATAAACAAGACATACAAACTCCAAATGCATGCGATTGCTTGAGCAGGGGCACCGCTATGGTTTCTGGGACCCCTTAAAAATCATATTGAGTGTTACACTTTTCAGAAAATTTAACAACCAGTGGACAATACTTAAATTTGACTCTGAACAATAAAGTGGAACAGGATTAATTATTTACACAAAATCACACAGAGCATCTTACTATAATGCATTCAAAGCACATTCATCATACTAATCATTTTCGAAAGACTGCAGTGGCACAAGGCTGCATATGAATATCAATATAATAGTAATTAGCAGGAATCTAATGTTTTTGTCTCATTAGCAGGCTTGCAACTCATTTCACTTTCTTCAGGCTCTCCAGGGCTGCTGCTCTTCCAGAAAGACTGTACATTTCATAAGTGGACAGTATGAATTACAATAATATTACAGTGAGGACTGCAGGGTCCCTTCAGCTTTTCATCTCACAGCGAATACTCGAAGGCAGACTTGATGACTCACTTGCATTGTCTAGGTCTCTGGATACAAGCCTTTTTGCCAACTTTGTGGGACAGTCAGGAGAGATGACTGCAATTTTAAAGCAATTGTTCCCTGATCTCGCTCCCTGCGATCTAAACCACAAAAGCCGCACTGTCAGCCAGCGCTTCTGATTTTTTTTACAGACATCTGGCACAGTCTGGATCCCGTTGCATGTGTATAAACAGCAAAAACAACGCGAGAGAAATGAGGTCAGATTTTTTTGCTATCTGACTTGGACCACTGACTAAAGATGGGCAATATCGATCATGATACTTGATCATTCTGCTGATACCAGTTCTGATCTTGACGTTACAGAATATCATAACATCATTGTATAACATCAATGATGATTTAATTATTGTGCATGAAAATTATTATTTTAATTACATTCCTCCTAGTGTTCATCTTATCCTTAGAAACTATATGAATAAAAATAAATAAATTATAAAACAAAATAATTTGTTTAATAATTTTTTTCTTAACATTATCAATGCTGGAAACAGTTTTTGTTGCTTAATATTTTAGTGAAAACTATGATATACTACCATTCAAAAGTTTGGGGTAAGTAAGATTTCAATAAAATAAATTAATACTTTTATTTAGCAAGGATGCATTAAACTGATTGAAAATGACAGTAAAAGGCATTTATGATGTTTCAAAAGATTTCCATTTTAAATAATGTTTTGCATCAAGGAATAAATTATATTTTAAAATAAATTATAATAAAAAACAGTTATTGTAAAATGTAATAATATTTCACAATTTTACTGTTTTTACTGTATTTGTAATCAAATACATTCAGCCTTGAGCAAAAGAGACTTCTTTAAATAAATATATATATATTTTGACCAGTAGGATAATAGAAATACTGGTGCAGGTAACAAAATTATTATTTTTATTACTTATTAATGGAAGGGAAGGGAAGGGAAGGGAAGGGAATTGATCAATTAAAATTAAAAAGAGATCTATGGGAAGCCAGAACAACCCAAAATATATCATATTTTACTCTCAATTACTTAA
>NW_015555768.1:66362-75011 GCF_001515605.1 Sinocyclocheilus anshuiensis
GAAATACAGTCAGTTATGTCTAAAGTGAATGGCAAAAGACAGGACAGATCTGTGAAATCTGTCAAATGATCAGATTTGTGTGTTCGGCTTTGCGCCGTATGCAGCCTAAAGCAGCCACGACACTCATTTGGAAACACCCTAATGCTGTATTTTCACTGTGAATGCTTCAAAGTGGCTCTTATTCGCTAGATGAGCATACAAACAGCCCTTCTATCGGCGTGCCGCAGCTTTGGGCCGTGCTGTCCCTGAGGCAGCTCCTCCTGAGACGGATTCTCCTGCTCTGGCAGGACGGACTGATGCCGCAGCCGTGAATGATGAGGTCCGACACAGTCCAGGAGTGAACAGTGTGAGGATATTCACGAATTACAGGACTAGCACTGCAAATTCACATGAGCGGAAAGACTGGTGAGGCAGTTGCTGGAAAGTGAGGAGCTGTTGGTTGTCAAAGAGGAAAAGAAGGATGCAATAGAGGGATATGAGAAGATATGAGGGACAGGGACACGAGGAGAGCATAGCAAGAACTCTTCCTGAGATACTTTAGCCATTAAATGCTTATAGTCTCTTTACACACTTCTTTCACACAATGCAGACTCGCAGTGCCTGATCTGATTATGAGAGAAATATAGCCACTGAGGGAGAGAAGACTAGTGTAGCGCATATAATCTTTTCACTTTCTACTAGATTTGAACTTTCGATTATATTTTAATAGACATCAGATGAATTCTAACGGCATTGAAGGGCTCTGCTGGTGCTGGAGGAGGACTGTGAGCAACCAAACGCTTTCACTGAGGACCCTGTTAGTAAAGTACTTACAACGGTCACGTCAAGAAAGTCATCTTACCATTTACAATCATACGACCCTGCAGGCATGTCCTCAACTACTCATTTTGAAAGCTAATTTATATAAAATGTTATCTACGATTGGAAAAACCCTCAAGGACTTAAGAACTATTAACTGAAAATATTTCTAAAATATTTTCAAGTTTATCTTTAATTAAACACCATATGAAGAACCAATAAAGTTGAGAAAGTTCCATATGAATTGAAAACACAGAAGCAATATTTGACAGACATCGGGTCTCATTCATTAATAACTGTGTGGATTATTTCATATTTGTATGCACAGGAAAACTTTCTGAAAAACATTCTGCCAAACTCACAAAAGTATATAGAGTTAGTAAAACTTCAAATAATTTTCTCCATAAGGAAAACTGATTTTTAATGATAACTTCTAAACTTTTAATGATAGACCTACTGTGAGCTACAAGGTTAACTGATATATGCTTTTATTGAAGCTATTCGTTCACATTATTTCAACAAATTTTTTAAATAATCACATTTAACAACTGAATTTGTGATGGAAAAACAACTTTACCCATGAGGCTGTACAGACAATTCCACCAATCGGTGAGTCGTGGCAAGCCACTCACATGAAGCATAGCGAATGACATACTTACAAATCAAAATACTTACATATTCAGCTCAGCTACCAAATCTGACCTCAGAAGACTACAGAGGGTAGTCCGGACTGCTGAGCGAATCATTGGTACAACCCTCCCTTCTCTCTTATATATGCATATTTTTCAATAAACTTAAAATATATTGTTTTTGTAGATATAATAAACAACTTTAAAGGGGTCATATGATGTTGCTAAAAATAACATTATTTTGTGTATTTGGTGTAATGAAATGTGTTTATGTTCTGATTCTGATTCTGATATTTGTTTATATATGCATATTTTTCAATAAACTTAAAATATATTGTTTCTGTAGATATAATAAACAACTTTAAAGGGGTCATATGATGTTGCTAAAAATAACATTATTTTGTTTCTTTGCGTGAACATTTGGGTGGCGTTAGGCAAATCTTCCCACATAGTGAGGTAGACATGTTGGGGCGTGTTAGAACGAGCCGTTTTAGGAGGGCGTGGACAAGTCTTAACTTTTATAAAGAATATCTCTTTGGATTTGAGACTTTAGTCTTTGCAACTTTACAGATCTTCTTTATGCACCAAGAGCTTGTAACACTCCAAAGAGAATGGAAAAATTGAAATCGCATCATATGACCCCTTTAAAAGAATAGTTTTATATTTATTTATCGTTTTTAATTGAATTATGTCATTTGCAATGCTTCATGTAGTTTTTTCTCCTCACTAAAGCCGTTACATCTTGCACCTTTGTCTTTGTCTGATTTTCAAATACTTGTATTCATAAAAGATACATTACATAAAAAAAATGACTGAATATCTATTTATAATGTCACAAAAGATTTAGATTTCAAATAAGTGCTGTAAATATTGTGGACTGAAAATATAAGGTTGACAATAGCAAAATTAAACAATTTATTTATGATTAATTTTAAACTTATTTGATGGTAGTTAACAATTAATTAAAGGCTATGGCAATAAGAGTAGATTCCTGGAAATTCAGCTTTGCATCACAGAAATAAATTCCATGTTTAAATATGTTCAAATAGAAAACCTTTATATTCAATTGTAATAATATTTCACAGTTTTTACTGTATTTTTGATTAAATAAATGCAGCCTCGGTGAGCAAGAGAGACTTCTTTCAAAAGCATCAAAATACATTTTAATGGTAGTGTAAATCAGGCAGCAATATTCTAGCACTCAGTTCTCATGTCTTGATCGACTGATTGGGCATACATATTGCATTTATATTTAGCCACATAAAACTGGTCTTTACAAAACTGATGTAAATCTCATCTACAATTCCCATGCTGCAAGCTTATAAGAAAATCAAAGCACCTCCTGAGTGATCTGATATCGCTATACATCTCAAATGTGTCTTGGAGGGCATTTTCACTCAGTCTTTCCGTGATCTGATAGCTACCCGATCAGTAAAAAAATGAATGAAGTGACCAAATGTAAAGACCCCCTCATTTCCAAACTGTTTACTGACAGGCTCATTTCACAGACGAGCTGTGTTCTTTGCAGGTCACAGCTGAAAGTAACCGCACACAAAGATGTTTGTCAGAATGAAACCCTGTTTTAGACTAAGCTTGGATCGCAGAAGTGCAGCTCATACAATGTATTCTGGGTTTTGGACTAATGGGAGCTGCAGTTGTTGTTTTTTTGCAGATGGCTCACAGCAGTTATAACAAGGTCCACACAAATAAAGTGTTATTTGAGCAGTGTGGGACCTTGTTAGAAATCACGGATTTAAACACATGTACATAGGCCATCGCACAACAAAAAGTTGTTATCGTTACAGGCCTATGAGTGATGGCAAGCATTGCTGTATGATGTAGCCGATTTTACAAGGTTGAGAAATGTTTAGCTGAATACAAATATTAAACACTAATGTGACATGATCCATCTTCTGTGAGAACATGCAGGACAAATGCATGTTACTGTGAGAGAAAATTGATGTGACGATCTACAGATCTGATCAGTATCTATATAAAAATACAAATATATACATAGAAAAATCTTAATTTTGATATATATATAAATTAATCTTATTCATGCATTATTAAAATGTTATTATAAATGATATATACTGTGTTTATAGAGAGAGAGAGAGAGATTTAATATTATTTTATAAAACAAATATATAAAATCAAATGTAAACAATTAAAAATACTAAGATTTAAAATAAATGTTATAAATATTAACATAAATATAAAAAACATAACATTATAATTTGTGTGTGCGTGTGTGTTAGTATAATATTATATATTTAAAGCTAATTTTAAAAAATAATTTATATTTAAAATATTCATATTGTTCATGATAATTCATTATGCACTGCTGCATTAAAATAAAATTATTACAATTAAATACAATTGTAAATGATATACATACTATGTGTGTGTGTGTGTCTGTGTGTGTGTGTGTGTGTGTGTATGTGTGCGGGTGCGTGTGTGTACACAAATCATTTAAAATTGTATATTTTGTAAATAAAACAAATATATAAAATAAAATGTAAAAAAAATAAACATGAAAATATATATAGCAACAATATAATTCATTAATATATAATTATAATACATTAGTATATATAATTATATACCAATTCATTTATATATAATTTCACATATATATACTAATAATTATAAATTCATATATAAATCATTAGTATATATATGAAACATTTTATTCTCCAGAATGTTCACTTTAAGCTGAAAGTCAACATATTAGATATATTGTTTTACTGCAATAAATCGCATTTGTGGCCAGTCATACAGCCCACCATTAACTTTAGGCCATCCAGCAGCAGGACGCCCACAACGACCAGCTGTACAGTGACCTCCAGTGAACTCACTGTCAGTGTGAACACTTCTTTAGCTTTGTGCACTCGGAATAAAGTATCTTTTCTTACACTCACCAGTACTTTTCATCAAATATATCTCAGTAAGTGTGTCACACAAACACTTGGACCAAATCAGCAGAGCGGCAATGGCCATAAATATGCAGAAAAATAATCATCATAAATCCCCTACACTGAGGCTTGTCGGATTTTAATATTACTTGTCTTTTGGCCTGAAACTGAAACTAAACCAGGCCATTGAAGTGAAAAGTAATCCATTTGGAGAAAAATCTTGAACTCCTTAAATTGCCTTACCAACAAATCATCCTTACCAGCACATCTAAGGGAATTGCCCTCGTCGACCTAATAAATTACGTTTTCACTCGGCTTACTTAAAAACAGGATTAAGACTGACACACATTCTTCTGGGTTAAGCTTGCTGTAATCGCTGTTGATTAGATAGAAAAGACTGCCACGTCCAAACTTCTTGAAGATCTAGTGAGGAAAACCAATTCACTGGCATTCTGCTCGTGCCGCTGCACAGCTCGAATTAGACTTATTACACAGCCCATTTCATCTACTGTACACTTCAACTTACCCAATATGGGCTCAAGGCCCGCGAATGCCCCCCTTGGCACTGGCCCTGAATGTCATCACTTCACATTGAGCCACTGATCATCTGCAGTTCAGTTTTTCTCAACTGTGTTGCATTGCTGAACACTCCCAGCTTTAGGTCAATGTCAGTATGAACACCCCATTAGAACAAGCCTGCAATTGTAATCAGGCATTATGATAAACAATGACAAAGAAAAGTGTCGTCCCTGAGAGAGGTTACTCCATTCAAGGGGGTTTTGCATTAGTTGTCTTCTTTTGTCAAGTCATACCAATCACTAATCACAAGCTTAGCAACAGCTACATTTGTTAATGCATTCAGATACAATGTAGCAAACTCAAGATAGCATCTTAGGGAGGCTTTTCATTAGTGGCCTTCAAACAACACAAAACAATATTTGATAAAAGCCATTTTGCTTGTGATTCGAGCAGCTAATCTCGTCAGGAATTTCCATGGAAGTGTACTTGACTCTTTGCTATATGTCGAAAAGCAATCTGCCTCATGTGATCGGAAACGTTCTCCAGTAAACAATAGCTATGCACCTTGGAATTATATTTTGGAAAGAAGTAATCATTCTTAAACTTCCGGCACAAATCAGTTTTTAAAACCAAAGGATTGCCTAAAAGATTTCCCAGAACAACAGCTGGACTGCATTTCTGAGACACTAACTCATTTTAGATAAGCAAAGCTAATCTTAAAATAATCGCTTTCAGAATGAAAACCAGTCATGAGCAAAAGCAAGTTGTAGCTGTAGTGCTTTTAGCCACTGCATTAAATGATGTGCAAACAAACGGTCCAGCGCTCTGTCTGTTCACCCTTGATCGATGGATGATTCAGCCTCTGCACCAACTCAAGCTCTTAAATTGAATCAATAGCCCTATTCGTACCGGGAATGCTGGGTAAATGCGTGTTTCACAGACATACTTTGTGATTGTAATACCATCCGAATCAAACATGTGTTTATCCTTGCATGGCTTCAGAAAAGAAAGTTTTTCCGCAAACTTGGGCAAACCATTTGAGAAACGTAATTTTGTTCAGATAGGAGTGTCTATTGGACATTATTGTAGTATATCATTTTTTCACAGTGATTCTCATTTTGACCGTCAAAAACTAAACTCAACTAAAGCTAAATATCACATTGTCCATTATGGATTTAGACCTTTCCTGGCAATGTTCTGGGTAAAATGACACTTGGTGGTTTAAGAAACTACATCTAGCTACATCTTATAATAAGTGTTTTAAATGTTTTTTTTAAAGAAAGAAATTAAATACATTTTCATTCAGCAAGGGCTAAATTCTTCAAAAGTGGGTTTTGAATGTTATGAGTGTTTTAAACTAATAATTAATTTAAATTAATAATGTGGGGAAGTCGTGGCCTAATGGTAAGAGAGTTGGACTCGTAACCCAAAGGTTGCGGGTTCGAGTTTCGTACCGGCAGGAAAAGTGATAGTAAAGACATATTTAATGCTTTTTTATTTTATTTTTATTTTTGTATAAACATTGTTCTTTTGAAATTCAAATAAACACTGTTCTTTTGAAATTTTTTTTTTTTTTTACAAATATTCTAAGAAAAGAATAAAATCTCATTTGTTTTGCAATTTTACTGCTTTTACTGTATTTTTGACCAACAAATGCATCCTTGGTGAGCAAAGAGACTAAAAATTGTACCAATCCCAAACTTTTGAACAGTATACAAACATTCATTTATGATTTATGATTACATTACAATTCATTTTAATTATACAGTATTATGACTACAATATCATGTCAATATATTGTTTACAATAATGTAATTAAGTACTTAATTTTATCTTAAAACCTAACAGCAATAGTAATAATAACAATTATATAGGTTTTTTTTATTTAATGTATGATAACATATTCATTAATATATTTTCTGAATAAAAACACTGTCGAATATCATTTCAAAATTGACATTATATTAAAATATATTTTACACAAGAAATTCTTACATAAAATCACAAACCAGTTTCTCTTCCCCTTTCAAATATGAATGAGTCCTGAGTGACCAATTCCATATCTTGTATATATCTTGTCATATCCATTTAAATTCTTGCTTTAGTATTGGATTCACATCAAAGTTTGTTATATATGGATTCATTCTAAACTTATTTAATATGGGTTTCAGTATACAAACATATCAACTTATAACAACAGGGATCCCGATCCCACCAAAATCAGTACATGAAATCACAGACGTCCTTTGTTTGAACTCAAACATAATTCAGAAAACAAATGCCATTTGAATAGTGTTATCTGTTCATAATTAAAACTCTCAAACCGGGTTGATAGATTCTCATAAGTACCCAAGGAAGGTAACGGAGCAACATCAGTATCATCGTCAGTGTGTGAACGCCAATAGCTGACTTGCCTGTGAATTACAGTCATTGTGAAAACACAGAGGCAAAAACCGCGGTCAACACTGTTGGTCTGACTGTGTAGATGAGAGGCAGGAATCGGCGCAGTATTCAGAAACCTCAGCGGCGGGTCACCAGCGAGCTGTCAGCGCGTCCATATCGGGGCGTCAGTAGAGCATTCCCTTGAATTGCTTTCTAACAGACTGTCAAACAGTAAAGCTATTCTCATCAATCTAGACAGCCATGCACAACAGATGAAAATGCTTGTCACAGAGGAAGTGTGGAGGGGGTACGCTATATTGTTGTAAAGGGTAAAGGAAATGGGATATTTGTAAAAGGAAAGACAGGGGAGATGGGAAAAATCGGTGATGTTCATGAATTTTGATCTGTGAAGAAATTAGAACAGCATGTTTTGGTCTTTTTCAAATAAGTGAGTGACGTGAGTGAGTGAGTGACGTGACATGTGGCCAAGTATGGTGACCCATACTCGGAATTAGTGCTCTGCATTTATCCGCAGCCATTTTTGCTCCGGTGCCCGAGGAGCAATTGGGAGTTAAGTGCCTTGCTCAAGGGTCTCACCTCAGTTGTGGTATTCAAGGTGGAAGAGAGCGCTGTTCATTCACTCCCCCCACCTACAATCCCTGCCGGTACGAGACTCGAACACGCAACCTTTTTGGGTTACAAGTCCGACTCTCTAACCATTAGGCCACGACTTCCCCTTAAATAGATGCAAGCATTGCTGAAGAATACAGCATATTTCTGGCATAAACATTGTAACAGTGTCCACCTTCAGGTCGTGGTTCATGTGTCTTTTTGCCGTTAAATCTTCGCTGATTTTTATAAAAAAAACATCAGAACTTATATTGTTAGTAATATTTCAAGATGAACACTTACTAAACTAAGTAAATTAGGTTAACTTGATTATCCATACATCCCCCAGAAAAATCATGAGTATCAAATATGATCATCAGGCATTTGAGGAAGGTTTATTTGTTTATCTCTCAGTCATCATTGTATTGCAATGCATTATATGTTTTGAAATACAGAGCTTTGGTCATAAAACTAAGCATTTAAATATCATCTTACTAAAACATTATTGGGAGATATAGCATAACAACTGATATTTCTATGCATTTATGTAAGTAGTCTACTTTATGAAGATCTCACTGATTTACATTAAAATCAGAATGCCATCTTACTTTTGGGCCATATAAACATCAAACTACAACAAATTGTTTTTCTCAGTTTGGTGTTTTTCTTCTGTCAGCATGAACTCCATATTCTCACTCTATCATATTACATGAGTCATAAAAGCCTGATGTATCAAATATGATACTCAAAAAAACATAAAAAAATAAAAAATAAATAATAATAATAATAATAATAAT
>NW_015555768.1:76730-77892 GCF_001515605.1 Sinocyclocheilus anshuiensis
ATAATAATAATAATAATAATAATAATAATATAGATATATATATAGATATATATATATATATATATATATACACTTTATAAAGTATATAATAAATTATTATAAATTATATCAAATGTGGCTTTAAAAATAAATATTTTCAATTTAAATTTTTGGGTGAACTATCCCTTTGATTTTTTTATTAATATGGAATTTTATTTTCATATTTTTAATTCATATTGAAATATTCAAATATTTTTTTAATTAAATGATTCTGTAAATAAGAAACTAAAACTGCTCGTAGGTGAAGGTAAATGTCTTTTATTCGTTCAATTCGTTCAGAAACGAATCACCGCTGTGTTGCTCGGAGACGCACAACAATTCTACTGTGGTTTTATAGATAATATAATATAGGTAATATACAGACAATGTTGTGTAAAAATCAGTATCACATTTGCACTCGAGCTATTCGGGACACAAACAGCACTCGTGTGATATTGCACTTGTTGCTTGTGAGATGGTGCTTAACTATATCATATGATATAAATATGAGACAAAAACTCATACAGGGACACTTTTGCCCCAACCTTATGAATCTTATGAATCTTATGCATTCTATAGGATACATCACGCAGTGAGTTGATGTCCCACGTCAAATTCGTCAGCAGTACAAAATATGAAATGTAAGATGACCTTAAGTTTTCATAACTAATTAATTAGATTAACGTGTTAAAACTACAGCCCTAATATATATACAGTTTCTCATAAAATTCATTAAAGGGGTCATATGATGCGATTTAAATTTTTCCTTTCTCTTTGGAGTGTTGCAAGCTCTTGGTGCATAAAGAAGATCTGTAAAGTTGCAAAGACTAAAGTCTCAAATCCAAAGAGATATTCTTTATAAAAGTTAAGAGTCAACCACGCCTACCTAAAACGGCTCGTTCTAACACGCCCCCACATGTCTACCTCACTATATGGGAAGATTTGCATAACGCCGCCCAAATGTTCACGCAAAGAAAGGCGGCGTAACTTTTATTCTCGCTGTAGTATTGTTGTTGCCGCCATGCTGTGAAGGCGCTGTGTGATTCGTTGTGAAAGAGAAACTACTTTGTTTGGCCTTCCAAAAGAGGACGATATCTGCTTCGTCATGCCTAGAGCTGATCCGTGCTGGTCGCTGAGGAAATAC
>NW_015555768.1:77996-80898 GCF_001515605.1 Sinocyclocheilus anshuiensis
TACAATGCCAGCTGTTCTGACTCAAAGACTGTAAGTACGTTTTTACATTTATATATTTTTTATATTTAAAGCGAGTTTTTTGGGCAGTGTAGAGTAGCGCTTGTTGTTTGTCATTTCTCCGATCCCAAATGCAGACATGGTTTTATGTTTACGCGGCGCGATGCAACGCAACGCGTAAAAAGACCGTATAAGTCATTATAATCCATAATTATGTCCCCACTGGATGCAACGAATGCCTCGTTTATAATGGGTTTTCATGTTTTTGAATCATCGCTCCGGCCTGACAGGGCATCATCACAATGTGGTAAGGGGCGTAACATTTCCGTCACACGCTTGAGGTATTCGGCCAATCACAACGCACTGGATAGCTGGCCAATCAGAGCACACCTCGCTTTTCAGACCGATGAGCTTTGTAAAAATCGACGCGTTTCAGAAAGGCGGGGCATAGAGGAGAAACAATAATGTACAGTATGTGGAAAATAATGTGTTTTTTGAACCTTAAACCGCATAAACATTTCATTACACCAAATACACAAAATAATGTTCTTTTTAGCAGCATCATATGACCCCTTTAATAAAACACAGACACAAAGAATTTCTGTCAGACACTCTGCATTAAATATTGATAAATTGATATCCCCAATTATAACCACCAATATCAAAAGGCTAAACAGAGGCCAAAGCAACATTAAGCGAGTGTAATCCAAAACAGCTGTAGACTGTTAGAGCCACTTTTCAGCAAAGCTCAATTCCTCGGAGCTGGTCCAGAGCCAGTAAATCAGCTTTATGAAACAGGCACCTGTGCTGGACAAATATGATAAGTGTACGCTGGCCAAACGGCACTGTGGGGATTAAAACAGTTCACAGGAGAACCAGAGGAGCCAAACACAAGTGGCCATTTTGACAACGAACCCTCTTCAAATGCAGGATAAGACTACTGAATTACTTCTGGAGAGTCTTTTAAAAATATGCCTGCTTATGTTCTAGTGCTATTCTAATTCTGGGAATTGCATCCAAGAGAAAATGTTAAATTATATTTTATTTGTTAATTATATTTTAGATTAAAAGATAAGAGATTCTGCCACCTTCAAATATTTAATTATATTATATTATATTAAGAGTTAAACGATTCTTCCGACCTTTAACAATTATTTTATTTATTAATTATAAGACTAAGAGATAAGAGATTCTGCCCACCTTTAAAATATTATATTATATTATATTATATTATATTATATTATATTATATTATATTATATTATATTATATTATATTATATTATATTATATTATATTATATTATATTATATTATATTATATTATATTATATTATATTATATTATATTATATTATATTATATTATATTATATTATATTATATTATATTATATTATATTATATTATATTATATTATGGGCCCAATCTGAATTCTCAATGTACAATAGGTGAACATATATACAGTAGTCAACATTTGAAGTAGATCAAAAAAGTTCATCAAAGTTGTCCTAAGACAAGAACGGGTATTGCTTTGGTTTTAGGAGAACTTTGATGAAAGGTTTTGATCCACTTCAAATGTTGACTACTGTAGTATATTAGTATACACAGTGACATAAAAGTCATTTAAAGACTGAACGCTCCTCAGGTGTATCTTCATCGGCTCATTGAGGCAACATCCTTCCCTCACAAGAAAAATATGGACCTGTATTCCCCGTTTCCAGCTCCAATCAAACCTCAACTTCCTCTCCTGGCGTGCCTTCAGACATTATGAACCTCCCTGCCGATTTGAAACAGTCCTTTATTTCTTTTCACCCGTGTTCTGTTGTTTGTCACCCCCTCTGGTGTCATTAGTGAGGCCCTTTTTGCCAAATCAACTAAGAAAAATGGGGTTATCATTAGAGCCCTGGCCGCAGATCAAATCTAGTCCTGTTTGGCCGCTGTCCCTCCTTTTTACAAGCGAGGACAATTACCATACGATGAAGGGCACCAGCACTGACTTTCACAGAGACTAGCGTCTTCAAGCAGATCTAGTAGTAGAGTAAACAGAGAACGTTGAATTAAAGTCACAGAGGAAGTCTCCCTTATGAGCAAAGACATAAAAGATAGTTCAAAGTACAATATTTTCCTAAAATCTTTGATGCACCTTAGATAGTTCAGTCTGGAAATAAAGGCAAAAACCTCAGGTTGAAATGATGAAATTTCAACCCGAGCATCAAACCCGTTGCATTTATCAGAGTCTACACAGATGCCATCAGACCCTAATCAGTATTCAATAACTCTGAAAATTGTTCAGGTGCAACACAGCTCCCATTTCAAGATTTTAGACTGCAGGTTATCAACTGTAGGACTCAAATAATAGTGAGCTGCCTACATAGACAGCTGCCTTTTAGGGCAGCATCCTAACTGAAATAGACCTTGTGGCTGATTTGCACACTCTACATAGGCACCAACTCTATGAATCATACAATTATTCTCTTTGGGTGAAGTGCACAGGACTACTGATTTTAATACACGTAAGCTTGTTGTGCTTGTTGCAATGCATTCTGGGAATGCACACTCTGGGAACGATAAAAACGGCTGCCTTAGAGTTTGGCAAAAACGAGGCATCTTAGGGGGGAGCACAATTAAAGGGATAGTTCACCCAGAAATTCTGACATTAATTATTCACCCTCATGTCGTTCTAAACCTGTAAGACCTTTGTTTATCTTCAGATCACAAATTAAAGGGGTCATATGATGCTGCTAAAAATAACATTATTTTGTGTATTTGGTGTAATGAAATGAGTTTATGTGGTTTAAGGTTAAAAAAAAAACATTTTCCACATACTGTCCATTATTGTTTCTCCTCTATGCCCCGCCTTTCTGAAACGCTTCGATTTTTACAAAGCTCATCGGTCTGAAAAAGCGAG
>NW_015555768.1:81299-81567 GCF_001515605.1 Sinocyclocheilus anshuiensis
GTGAGTGAGGAACAGCCGGTGGGCTTGAGAACGGCGCGGCCGGCGGATTCGAGAAGGACCAGCCGGTGGGCTTGCGGCAACCACATGTGATGACCCCGGGCTGGATTCCGCTTCGTCCACAGTGAAAGCCGATCCGGCGATCGACAGTGCAAAGTTGATGTTTTTCCTCAACGACCAGCACGGATCAGCTCTAGGCATAACAAAGCTGATATCGTCCTCTTTTGGAAGGCCAAACAAAGTAGTTTCGCTTTCACAACGAAACACACAG
>NW_015555768.1:82937-99347 GCF_001515605.1 Sinocyclocheilus anshuiensis
TCTTTCTTTGCGTGAACATTTGGGC
Organism: Sinocyclocheilus anshuiensis; assembly: GCF_001515605.1. Lineage (NCBI taxonomy): Eukaryota > Metazoa > Chordata > Actinopteri > Cypriniformes > Cyprinidae > Sinocyclocheilus > Sinocyclocheilus anshuiensis. Next base: position 82,963 of record NW_015555768.1, read on the forward strand.
GGCGTTATGCAAATCTTCCCACATAGTGACGTAGACATGTGGGGGCATGTTAGAACGAGCCGTTTTAGGTAGGCGTGGCTGACTCTTAACTTTTATAAAGAATATCTCTTTAGATTTGAGACTTTAGTCTTTGCAACTTTACAGATCTTCTTTATGCACCAAGAGCTTGTAACACTCCAAAGAGAAAGGAAAAATTGAAATCGCATCATATGACCCCTTTAAGATATTTTTGATGAAATCCAAGAGCTTTATGACCCTGCATAGACAGCATCGCAACTGAAACGTTCCCAGGCCTAGGAAGGTAGTAAGAACATCGTTAAAATAGTCTCCGCTGCCATTCAAAAGAGTACTATGACACATGCATGTGGTGCTGCTGACGCAGGAGCCAGCATTCTGACGTAGAGCCCGCATGCGCTGCGCCTTGTTTACAAGCAGAGGAATGCACAAGCATGCATCGTGGTACTCTCGTGTATGGCGTCGGAGACTGAGCCGGAAGAGAAGAAATTGTTGAATAAAGTCACTATTTTTGTTTTCTTTGCACACAAGAAGTATTCTCGTTGCTTCATAACATTACAGTTGAACCACTGATGTCACATGGACTATTTTAATGATGTCCTTACTACCTTTCTGGGCAAAATTAATGACAGAATTTTAATTTTTGGGTGAACTATCCCTTTAAGTTGGCTGTCTTTTGGCAGGAGCGTCTGTGGTGTCTTAAATTGCTGCCTGTGGAGGAAGCTCAATAGGTTTAGGAAGAGAACGCTGGTCAAAAGTCACAATCATTATACTAATGATTTCTGCACCTGGCTTGTGTCCTCTCATTACCAGAAGTCATGCATGGATCAGTCAAATACATTTTTTTAAAAACTTGTTTTCACTTGAATGCAACTTTCATCAATTGTTCTTAACTCTAGAGATTTAAACAGACACACACTAGCATTCAACCATTTGGTTTCAGTTTTTTTATGGCTTTCTTCAGCAAAGATGCTTTAAATTGATCAAAAGTGACAGTAGAGACATTACTAATGTTACCAAAAGTTTTTTAAACTTTCTATTCATTAAAGAATACTGGAAAATGGTTTTCACAAAAATATTAAGCAAAACTCTTTTGACATTGACAACAAGAAATGTTTCTTGAGCAGAACATCAGCATATTAGAATGATTTCGAAAGGATCATGTGACACTGAAGGCTGGAGTAATGATGCTGAAAATTCAGCTTTGCATCACAGGAATAAATTCTATTTTAGAATATTTACATAGAAAACTTTTTATTGTAATAATATTTCACAATATTACTGTTTTTACTGTATTTTTGATCAAATAAATGCAGTCACAGTGAGCATAACCAAACTTTTGAACAATAGTGTATGTTCAGTTAGGAGCTCATGCACACACACAAACAAAATGCATATTATTTTGGTTTTCATATTATTTTGGTATGTTGCCAAACATATTTGCCTTTTACATGTTTATAGGGAGGTCTAAAGGGAATACTAAAATGATGTCAGAAACATTAGCATCATAATGACAGAACCTGAGAGGTAGGGAATAAAGAGAGAAAGCAGAGCTTAAGGAATAAAGAGCCCATGGCTCAGGACAGACAGACTTGAATCTTTAACACAGTTGCCCAGGAAGACATCTCAGGTAAAGAGGAGACAAATCCAAGTGTCAAACTGAGGGTATGTTTACAGAACATCGATTGTACTAAAAATGGAATCACTTTTCCTTTGCGTTTTAGAAAAGTTTTGCATACAGAGTTGTCAAAACGATCCCTGTAAATTACTAAAAAGGCTGTATTATTCTTGCCAGGTCAGCAGTTGGAGATGCCACTTTGTAAAGAAACACTATGCACCTGTGCACATACCTATAGACATGCGCATGACGTCACTGCTTTCACAAATTCACATTTTCGTGGTTTACATGGATAAAATTACAGTATTGTTTTCAAAAACTTGCACTTTGAAACCCGTTTTCAGGTTTGCATTTTCATGCCCCCAAAATGCTGTTGTCATGTAAATGAAATACCAAAACGCATAAAAAGTTTTCAGTTTTTGGTCAAAACAGTGTCGAGTAAACAACCCCTGAGAGAAAAGAGACTATAGCTTTGGTTACGATCTTCTTTCAAACTTTCCTTGACCGTGTGACTAAACCAAACCAGAGGTATTCAAACTGGCCAAGCAGCATGCATAAACACGGCAGATAATAGACTTTAACACTAGTTAGTTAACTAGTTAGAGACTGCAAGATCTACAACATCTGCCAGTGGGAGACTCTCGCTAAAAGTAATGCCTAAAATAGAAATGAATCCAAATTAAGAGAAGATTTTAAACAATGTTCAGTGCTTAATTGTAATCCCAGTTTACTTTCAAAGGTCTTGTGAATTCAGCCAGATTCAATTAATGATCTTAACTTAATTGGAACCACATTTCAATGACTTAAGAGTTTTGAACGGTAATGCAAAAAAGAAGAGACCACAGCTTTGGTTACGATCTCTTTTCATCCTTTCCTTGACCGTGTAACTGAACCAAAACTACAGAAAACTACATAAACACCTTAGATAATAGGATTTAAGGGTGCTTTCACACCTGTAACACACTTGTTCCGAAACAGGGATTAAAATTATTACAATGTTGCTTTTTATTCTTGGTGCAGTTCGCTTTCACACGGCAAAGTTTCTAAACGGACCAAATTTGTTAATACAAGTCCTTACTTGTAACAGCTTCGCGGGCTTATTGTTGTTGTTTTTGTAGCTGTCCTTATATTAATTTATCATTTTGAGCAGGAGTCCAGGATTCATCGGGAAAACATTTTTAAAATGCACCTACTAGGAAGAAGAGCAATAAGACGGCATTATAAAATGAAAAAGTGTGCTTTTTTATTTTGAATGGTGAAGACGTGCTCACCCAGAGACATTCACAGGCTCATTTTGAAGTATTAGCAAAACAACAAAGCGGAACTTACTTAATTACCCATTATACATTGTGATATAGCCTGGTGCGTTGGTCCATTAGATCGGATTGCTTTCTCACTACAACCGAACTGCTCCAGAGTTCGTTTTAATTGAGCCGAGACCACCTCGTTCAGGCGATCTGAATTGTCCGATTGGAACAATTGGACCGATTGTTTTGGCGCCGTATTTTTTGGTGTTCACATATGCCCAAACGAACCAAGCTAAGGGGGGGAAACGCGCCAGGTTCCGAAACAACAGGCCAGGTGTGAAAGCACCCTAATACTAATTAATTAGTTGTCTAGCTCGAAACTGCAAGATCTGCATCATCTGCCAGCAGGAGACTCCCTAACGAACAACTGCACAGTAATGCCTAGAATAGCCATGAATCCAAATTAAGATAAGATTTTAAACAAGTTGAGCTCTTAATTGGAATCCCAGCCTACATTCAAGGTCTTGTGAATTGAGCCAGATTCAATTAATGAGCTTAATTTATTAATTGGAACCACATTTCAACAACTCAAGTGTTTTGAAAAGTAGTGCATAAAAGATGCATGCACATCCAGGCACTTGCATTATCTTGGCGTTAAGAACATCTTGACATGCCGAAAGCGTATAATCACATCAGACGTATACTCGTGCAAAGCATGCATCTCTCCACACTGCGGCATTCACACAAATCCAGGTGTGTTCTGTGAGGCGTCACTTCTTTCTTTGCTTTAATGAACGCCTAAGGTTTTTTGACTATTCTGACTCAGACTTTCAGAGACCCCATGGGCCAAATTACCAAAGTACAGTCACAGCATGATGAAGCGTATTCCCTGCCGATCGATGCCGCATAATTACGTGTCATCTCCCATTCTACAGAATTAGCCCTGTCGGCTGATGTCCCCTCTTCCTGTCTGCCCCTCTCTCATCATACATTGTTCTGCAGCAGAAGAACATCAAGGTTTGATCAGGTCCGATGCTGGTGCTGCAGCGCTACAGCAAACCTACTAATAGGCATCCTGCCGAGCTGCCGTTGCATCCATCTACGGATGGCAAAGGTAAATTACTCTGCTTATTAAAGGGGTCCTATTATGCTTTTTCACTTTTTCAACTTTAGTTAGTCTGTAATGTTGCTGTTTGAGCATAAAAAAAGATCTGCAAAGTTACAAAGTTCAAAGTCCACTTCAAAAGGAGATATTTTATTTAACAGAAATCACTTTTCAAAAACTACAACAAACGACTCGTTTGGACTACAACGCATATTTTCCGGGATATGTGATATCACAAATATCGACGAATGGGACGAGACCTGGTTGAGCTGCACTAGAGAAGGCAACGAGTGTTATCACCATGTCTGAGACACGCTAGCTTTCCCAAGGCAGACGAACTTAGAGTGGTTACAATCATCCGGGTTTAAATCGCGCTCAAATTTATTTGATATTGACGCAATATTTACACTGAAGCTCGCAGGCGGCTATGGTAAGGGGCATGACATTTCCCGACCAGGCGCCGAGTGCTGCCAATCACAGCACACACTGGCCCAGCTAACCAATCACAGCGCATTTCGTATTTCAGAAAAGGGCCTTCATTTGATACAGGAACTATTCGAGCCGTTCATGCCAGACTGGCGAGAGAGGTGTTGTAATAATGTAAAATATAGTATGAGAGCCTGTTCTAGTACACCCCCAAAACAAAATCAAGACTTTGTAAAAGAGCATAATAGGACCCCTTTAAGAAACGCACACCGCAGACAAAAATGGAGCAGCTGCAACTGAACACAGTTTCTCCCTGTGCAAAAGGCACATCAAACGAAGCATAAGTTCCATTCTAACGGTCAAATCGTGTGGATTGTAATGACAAAGCATGCCTATTAAGGTGACTGCGCTTTTGCCAAACTGTTTGTTTCACATTTCTCATTTTAAAAGTCCAATTTAAATTTCATTACTCAGAACAGCGGCTTTCTGACCAGCTGGGGGATTTCAGAAGGAAACCACAGAGCAACCTTCTCCACTTCAGTACCAAAGGTGCAAATAAACAAAAGCGCAGCACTCTGTGAAATCAATCAGGGGAGCCAACAGGTGGAGGCAGTCCAATCCAGCATTTGCATTCATTGGCACAGTGAGAAACAAAGCCTCAGCCTCGCTTTCTAAAGACTCCATTAGCATTTGAGTGAGAGCAGTCATGGGATGACAAGCGCAGCATTTCCCTGTGTGTTTTACCTTATGTGACCCCAATAACTCAAGTTAAAACACTTTCACGCTGACTGAATCACACTCAGATGGGAGGCAGAAGCCAATTTAAAGGTGTACCATGTCATTTTATCCATGTTTTGCTTCCAGAGAAATGAGTAGTGCTGTTGACAACAGAGTTTAAAATGATCAAGGCTCATATCAGCGGCCTAGAAACAGCTGTTTTAAGGTGCGATAAAACTTTATGTTCCTGCGAATTCACATAGCAAGAGGACACTTGACCAATCAGGGAATCTAAATATCACAGACTGTCCTCTTGGCTCAATATAAAGAATACAAACTTATTGCCTGCGTGTTCCAGGTTTTAAAATGTTTTTATGCGAATGTTGTAAGGGAACATTCTATTTTATCATTTTGCAAAGATTGTGGAACGTTACTTTTGAATGTTCTCTGAATTCTCTAAAACGAGAAGTAACATTTAAAAAATGGAATTCAGAAAAAAAATATATATATAAATTACATTTTTGTGCTAATGTTTGGAGAACATTACTAAAGATCAGATAAGTAATAGAGCAAAGGTTCTATTAAAGTTACTGCAGAAATGTTTGCAGAGAACCTCGCCAGAACGCTGCCCATTTGCCAGGGAGTACATAATACAGACACTTTCAGCTTAACACATTAAAATTACAGGAGTCAAATATGCCTGTGAATGCACGGCTAACCAAAAACACTTTTGTGTGTCATTGCATCCACACCAGTAGGGGTCAGCAGGGCCCAAAATGAACACTTATCAACTTAAACCTGTCTTTGATGTGTAAATAAAATGTTTGAGCTGGTAACTGCAACATATTACATTATAAATCAAAACGAAACGCTTGCCAGACCCTCACTGAACGTGACTCGAGAAAACAACTGTTATGACCCATGTGTTTTCCAATTAAAGACATTAGAGTATATAAGATTATTCTGAGATATAAAATGTTTTTCCACCATGGTCCATAAAATAAAGATTATTGAAAATACTGTACTGTTTTAAAGCTGACTGCTTGAACCATGGTGGTTCTTTAAGGTCAGATGTTATATTGAGTCATTCATTAGTCATCTGTACAGCAAAACAAAAAGCAGAGTTATTTTCAAAGCCTCACACCATATACAAGACTGTACTGTAAAGTATGGTCACGTTCTCTGACGTCTTTTCATCAATGTTTTCTCACTGAGCTCACTGGATGAACTGCTTCATTGAAAACCACAAGAAGACACTTTATTTGTACTTGAAAAGGAGAGATAAGAATTCTTAAAGCTCATATCTCAAGGTCTTCAGGGAAAACTACATCGAATTGTCTTTATTTTCTAATCGGCACCAATTATCAGCGGCCACTGTCTCATCGATTAGCTGTGTAGCGGCTGTCGGCCTTGAAGCAAAGCCTGAGGGGGAAAAAATCTCCTAGTTTGCCATGAAAGTAATACGAGAAGAACAATTCTTTTGTGTAATGAATCAGACTGAACCTCAAATACAGAACTTTGGTCATGTACACCATTGAGATCTTCAGCCAATTTATTAAACCAACTTAAAAAAAACAAAAAAAGTTTCATATAACAAAAAAAAAAAAAAAAGTTGAAATTGCTCAATTTATTTTGATGAGTTAAAGTACACTGTAAAAAAAAAAAAAGATTGTGATTTTAACAGTAAAAGACTAAAAATGCTACAGGAAAATTTTTGGAGCACAAAGACAAAACCATAAATAAATAAATTCAAATTCACACTCGTGAATGAAACCCGATTCCTAAACTCTGAATTGTGCACACATTCACACGCACCTTGTGTTTTTGTCCTCAGTGGCTGGTGATGTTGCCAGGGTGATCAAATCAGCATATCCACGGCTCTGTGTGTAGCTGTGGGAGTTTAAGGAGGCGTCGATGATCAAAAGAGCTCTGTCTGAGTGACAGAAGACTTCATCTGAGTCTGTGTACACACATCCATAGCCTACAGTGACTGCAAGGAGAATCAAGTATTGTACATGTTATAATTAGTGTCTGATTCCCCTGTGAAATAACACTGCAGTGTTTACATTTTTACAGCAGCCTAAACATGCACCTGTTCATTTCCAAATTAAACATACACATATTGGCCTATTGGGCTTAATATAAAAATAAATGCGAGTAAAACTAATAAAATTAATCACAAAAACAAAACAAAGCTTAAGCAATCATGCAATGTGTAACATATGCGACATAAAGCACACTTCAGCGCAGTGGTTCTCAATTGGTTTTGCATTTTGGAAGTAAAAAAAATTATACTTAAAAATATAACATGAAGTGTATTAAAATTACCCTGAATTGCACAAACCAAACAAAATGCAAAAAGACTCACATGGCACAGACTAAGAATAACCACAGGTTTGTAAATCCATAAAGAGTATGATTTATCAACCAAACACACAGTACAAGCACTAATACTGAATTAGTATTAGTCATATTAGTCAGATGAGAAGCACTGCTTTAATGTGAATGTACTGCGTTTGAATCAGTCACATGGTTTGATCCAAAATGGCTGATTTAATCCATTTACTTACTGTGATTCTTTGAACACATTTCACATTAGATAATCCAAATGGAATCACTCACTGGAACGAAAGCTCAAACTCCTACACAGAGGCAATGAATCACAAATCAAACATGTCAGGTGTAAATAGGCTGGTCAGCAGCAAGGTACACTGAGTTTGTGATTCTGAAACTGTGATTGGTGGAATGCTGTGAGGGGGTGGAGCCTTAGAGGAAACACCTGTTTACCTGCTTCAGGTGAGAGTGAGAGTTGAATAGAGGAACTAGCAAAGAAAACACCTGACAGCACCGCTCTGTTTGTTGGACTACTCTGAATTTGGTTGTTCCGTTAAGAGGTAATTTTTATTTTTTCACAGAAATCCCTTTTTTTGAGTTTACGTCAGCTGAATGTTAACAAAAGAAGTGAAGCTTTGAAGTTGGTTGTGTTAGGAAGGACTGCAGTTTGGACTTTGCTCTTTATAAAAGCTAACAGAAATTAAATCCTTGACTGCTCTGACCTCCATTAATTAGTTTTTCTGGCTTATTTCATTTCTTATGATACTAAAATGATTACTGTTGACCATCAGTAAGCAAGTGCTCAAAGAAGGCTTATTGAATTAAAAGCATATAAAAAGTCTGATTGAAAGGTAGGTGTGTGTGTGTGTGTGTGTGTGTGTGTGTGGCCTAAACATGCACCTGTTCATTTCCAAATTAAACATACACATATTGGCCTATTGGGCTTAATATAAAAATAAATGCGAGTAAAACTAATAAAATTAATCACAAAAACAAAACAAAGCTTAAGCAATCATGCAATGTGTAACATATGCGACATAAAGCACACTTCAGCGCAGTGGTTCTCAATTGGTTTTGCATTTTGGAAGTAAAAAAAATTATACTTAAAAATATAACATGAAGTGTATTAAAATTACCCTGAATTGCACAAACCAAACAAAATGCAAAAAGACTCACATGGCACAGACTAAGAATAACCACAGGTTTGTAAATCCATAAAGAGTATGATTTATCAACCAAACACACAGTACAAGCACTAATACTGAATTAGTATTAGTCATATTAGTCAGATGAGAAGCACTGCTTTAATGTGAATGTACTGCGTTTGAATCAGTCACATGGTTTGATCCAAAATGGCTGATTTAATCCATTTACTTACTGTGATTCTTTGAACACATTTCACATTAGATAATCCAAATGGAATCACTCACTGGAACGAAAGCTCAAACTCCTACACAGAGGCAATGAATCACAAATCAAACATGTCAGGTGTAAATAGGCTGGTCAGCAGCAAGGTACACTGAGTTTGTGATTCTGAAACTGTGATTGGTGGAATGCTGTGAGGGGGTGGAGCCTTAGAGGAAACACCTGTTTACCTGCTTCAGGTGAGAGTGAGAGTTGAATAGAGGAACTAGCAAAGAAAACACCTGACAGCACCGCTCTGTTTGTTGGACTACTCTGAATTTGGTTGTTCCGTTAAGAGGTAATTTTTATTTTTTCACAGAAATCCCTTTTTTTGAGTTTACGTCAGCTGAATGTTAACAAAAGAAGTGAAGCTTTGAAGTTGGTTGTGTTAGGAAGGACTGCAGTTTGGACTTTGCTCTTTATAAAAGCTAACAGAAATTAAATCCTTGACTGCTCTGACCTCCATTAATTAGTTTTTCTGGCTTATTTCATTTCTTATGATACTAAAATGATTACTGTTGACCATCAGTAAGCAAGTGCTCAAAGAAGGCTTATTGAATTAAAAGCATATAAAAAGTCTGATTGAAAGGTAGGTGTGTGTGTGTGTGTGTGTGTGTGTGTGTGCGCATGTGTGTGTGCGTACATATTTTTCTATCCCGGAGACTTAAACCTGAATACACGCCAACTCATGGGGCCTCGTGTCACGGTGAGGACCTAAATTGAGGTCCCCATGGGGAAACAAGCTTATAAATCATACCGAATTAGTTTTTTTAGAGTGTAAAAATGCAGGTTTTCTGTGAGGGGTAGGGTTGGTGTAGGGCGATAGAATATACGGTTCGTGCAGTATATAAACCATTACGCCTATGGAGAGTCCCCACAAGGATAGTAAACCAGACTTGTGTGTGTACAGTATATGTTTAAACTGTATTCAGTTTTCAGGGGACTCTCTTCCTCTAGGTTTAATTATTGTGCATTTTATTGGCAGCTACACTGGCACACGATTTCTTCCTTAAATGATTTATAGACACAAAGATAAGAATCACAGTTTCGGTGGTCTGAGACTGTAAAAAGTCCTTTCTTTTAATAACTCTACCTCATGTTTAAAACATTATAATGTCTGAATCATATACTATATGAACTGCCACTCTCTTAAGTGATTTGCATATTATACATGCATGCAAATAGTAATAGGCAGAAATATCAGTCAGGCAGTGTTTGGGATGTTAGGATTTGGATTTGCCCATCAGGCCAAAAATATCCAAGCACAGTTGTCAATTGATAGTGGACGTTTCCTCTTTTAAATTGTTTTTTAATAAATTTTGAAATGTGTAAATGTATGTAAAAAAAGAATTGTGTGTGTGTTTGTGTGTGTATATATATACACAAAAACACACACACACACACACACATATATATATATATATATATATATATATATATTGTTATATTTTTTAGATGCTTTATATGCTTATTTTTATATGCTTTGAAATATTTTTTTCTTATAAAAGACAAGATATATATATGATTACATGGAAATATATTATACTTATACATATATAGTTATATTTTATATAGATATATAGTTAAATTTTTATTGCTTTTAGATATTTTTTCCTTATTTCTTGTCTATTATATACATACATATACATACACATATCATACAGATCCCATTTGTCAGAGACAATACATCTTTGGTTGCTGATTTGATTTTTCTGTACTTCAGAGAGATTAATGATTTGTTTTTACACTTTTGAATCGAAACTCAAGACTTTCTCATTTCAGCTAAAATGACATTGGAATTTGCCATATGTGTGTCCCTTATCAGAAGATCCACACTTGCAAATGAGGTGTCCATCAGCAAGGGACAATGACAGTCTGTGCTTTTCTTTTTTCCCCCCCAGGTTTTCTGTGAGAAAAGCCGACATTTGGCTATGAGCAAGTTCTGGTTTAACTTCCCCTTACCTTTGGCTGCATTATACATCACTGCAGTATGTCTAAATCATGCAGGTGTGTAAAATGCTACTTTTATTTGTTTATTTAACTGTCTCTTTGAGCGTTTTCGGTGTTAAAGGTCACTTTTCTCTTCACTTTGTGTGGGCTGTATATCGAGTTTCTACGGCAGTCTAAGTGTGACCATGTTATGCATAAATTAACCCTGCATATTAAGAAGTTGCACTGGCCTCCCACTCCACTTTATTCAAATTCTAGCACTGAATATTACTGGATCTGAGATTCACTTCAATGCACTTGCATGTGCATTTCAAAGCAGCAGATGTACTGTAGAGTGCATAAAACAATAAGGTCGTTCATTATCTGTGAGCGTGATTTGCATAATATTAAATGCACTAAAATTACAGAGCATGAAAATGCGTGATTTTTGACCAATACATCGATGCTCTCACAGGGTTTTAACCCAGCATGTTGCTCAACACATTCATGCTTGGACTGTTTTTATTCCAGCTGAGAGACGATCTATAAATTGCACAGACACTCCCTGTGTTTTGTGTGAACGTGCAATACTTACAGGAATGATACAGTCATCTGACATATTCTGTTGTTTTGATATTTGTTGCTAAGAACATGACGAACCCAACAATCTGTAGCATTTCTTCAAAAATAAATAAGTAAACAGTTGTTTTTGGTAACATTTGTGTGACCTTGACAGCTGTGGCCTTTTGTCAAATTATAAATTCATAACATTCTCAGAACTTTGGCTAACGTTCTGGCAAGGTTCTCTCAAAATTATGAACAAATGGTCTTCCAGTAACTTAACGTTTGTTAAAAGTTATCTGGTCTTTAATAATGCTCTCAGAATGTTAGAACAAAATAATTACTTATTCATCATTAATGGAATGTTTTTTTTTTCCCCCTGAAACATTTTAGTTGGACATTCATCTAACGCTTTTTAAATGTTACTACTTATTTCAGAAGGTTCAGAAAATATACAAAAGTATATTCCCATATTGTCTGCTAAATGATCAAATGGAAAGTTCCATTCATAAGTGATGTTCCCATAATGTTTGCAAAATCGAAGTAAGAAGTTCCTTTCGTTCATATAACCAAGACAAAAAAAAAAAAATTTGTTAAAAATATTATTTAAAAAATGGACGTATTTAAATTATGTTTTCATAACTTAACAGGAACATTAGCACAATGTTCATAGAACATAATTTTGTTAGCTGGGAACGTTCTCAAAACGTTAGCACAAAAATATTATTTATACATTATTCATGGAATGGTTTTTTTTATGTTGCTGCTTGTTTCAGAATGTTCAGAGAACATTTAAAAGTAACGTTCCCATAATGTATTCAAAATAATTAAATAGAATGTTCCCTTTGTATAAACAAGAAAAAGAAACATTTTAAAAACATTTAATAAAAATCTGGACATTTAGAACATTTAGAAAACATTCAGAAATAATGTTTTTACATCCTAATGGAAACATTAATAAAAACATCTACATATTTTTGTTTGATGAGGTTCAGCACAAAAATGTGTGGTATTCACAAACAACTCTTTTCTTAGGCTTAATATAGAATGTTTCGTATTCACTACAGTATTCCGCTTGGTGCAGTTAATGCTATGCTATTACACCTGTGAAAAATTATCTAGTGATCGTGGCTCAGGTAATTCATCAAATAATGGAGAAGAGAGTTACAACCAACCATATATCCAGATTCCGCATGTTGTCAAGTGCACTTTCAGCATTTAAAGAGCGATGGATGGTGTCTGGATCATTGTGGTAGGGTGATGCATGCAGACTGTCGCAATTTGCACTGTACAGCATCATCCTCCACATTCTAGCACTCAGAACTGGCAAGACTGGAAACTGCTCTCAGCAGATTTTCTATCACAGACAGAACAGAATGTGCAAATAAGCAGCACTATTAGCAGCCATGATTCATTTTAGCAAATTCTCCTCTTGATCTGTTTTTAAAAGTGCACATCATAGAAAACAGGACTATTTGTGCACTTTTTAAATAAATGTCATGCCACTCCTTCCTCAGACCAATTATTGAAATTAAGCTGCAAAAAAAAAAAAAATTGGTTTCTTCAGAAATCATCACAGTTACGGCATCACAACTATGAGCACATGACCACATAACTAAATGTTAAAGGGTTAGTTCACCCAAAAATGAAAATTAGGCTGCGTTTTACTCACCCCCGAGGCATCCTAGGTGTATATGACTTTCTTCTTTTAGACGACTCCAGTCGGAGTTATATTAAAAATTGTCTTTGATCTTTCAAGCTGTTTCATGGCACTCAGCGGGTGTTGCATTGCTTCAGTCCAACAGAAGTTAAATAAAAAGTGCCCATCCGTAAAAAAAAAATGTCTCACACTGCTCCGGGGGGTGAACAAAGGCCTCCTGTAGTGAATCGATGCATTTTTGTAAGAAAAATATCCATATTCAAAATGTAATAATCACTTTAATCTAGCTTGTGCCAGCAGTTGTACACAGGAGCAGCTCCGGGAGCATGACGTATGAGGTCAGCGTTGCGCATGCGCCGGTGAGTCTCGTGAAAACCAACGTTTGTTTACAGGATCAAAGGAAGCAAAGTTTCCTTACTTTAGCAAAGGAAAACAAGTCTCCTCTTGGCTTATATCGAAATCCTCTGACATTCTTCTTTACAAATCCTCGTTTTGTACTTCTAATTCTTGACTGTTGTTTTGTTTTGATCTCTCCGCTGTGTTTCTGCGTGCGTCGATTCTGAGCGGTGCATGTGCAAAACTGACCTCATACGTCATTCCCCCGGAACTGCTTCCGTTTGCAACAGTGAGCGCAAGCTAGGTTCAAGTGATTATTACATTTTGAATATGGATATATTTCTTACAAAAACGCATCGATTCGCTACAGGAGGCCTTTGTTCACCCCCCGGAGACACTCCGACTGGATTCGTCTGAAAGAAGAAAGTCATATACACCTAGGATGCCTCGGGGTTGAGTAAAACGCAGCCTAATTTTCATTTTTGGGTGAACTAACCCTTTAATCAGTATTCAACAACTTGGAAGTTTCATTGACATGCATCTCTCATGCAAAGAGGTTAGCCAATCGTAAAAGAGCTAATCTGCATATTAAATATTCAGTTGCAAAAACAGCCTGTTTAAATGGCACTGAAAATAAAACTGTCTGTTTTTGGTGCATGAATCCTTGACTTTCAAACAAAGGCATAGAATATGGGCTCTTTAAATCAATGTCCATAAATGTTTTACAGCAGTGGTTCTCAAATGGTGAGTAACAGATCAGTTCTAATAGGAAAAATGTTTTTGAATGCAAATAATAAAATGCAGCACACCATATAATCATGAGTAATAAATAGCACAATAAAAATGCTTACTGGCTTTAAGCAAAGATGAGAACCACTGATTTATATTATTGTATAGAGAGAAAAATTCTATTCAATAAGACACATTTTCTGAGTTGGACAAGACAGGTGTTTGTAAAATGAATGATCATTATTCCGTATCTCTCTCTGTGAACCTTTAGCTTTGGCGGTACAGGTGACATCCACAGGACCACAGATGGTCAAGAAAGCTCAGGGGGAGAGTGTTACTCTGGGCTGCACATACACCGTGGATGCCTCAGATGTCGGAGACCTGGACATTGAGTGGACACGCGTCAGTCAAGACATGACCCAGAAAGATGAGATGGTGAGAGAGTGCTGAGGATACAGAATGGTGGTTAAAGCACATCTTGTATTGTATTGGCTTGTTACTGGCATCTTTAAGAAATAGGAAAAATGAAAATGGATCCGACTTCTTTCGAAAGCAATATGATTAAAATATGATTAAAATACACTTCTTAAGATGTTTCTCAGTAGGCATAATTGGCAATGTGGAGCCAGTCTCTAAAACTATTTTAAATAGTTCATATCAGAGTTCTTTTTTTTATTAACTAAAACCAAAATGTACTAAATTAAGTAACTTTCATTAACTACAAAAAAATGAATAAATAATGATAAAGATAAAATTATGGTTTGATCAAATTAAAATGAAATATTAAAAAAATAATTTGTTACTGTAGCTAGTTCTCATTTACATTTAGTATAAGTTGAAGTACAAAAATAAATGTAAAATTTAAATCTAAATTTTAAATAGAAATGAAAAACTATATAGACACTCAAACATATGTGTGTGTAAAATACAATGACAAAAGTGCAACACACAAAAGAAAATATTAAAATAAAAACCAATTCAAAATATTAATATGAACTATAATAGTTCAACAATACTATTGGTATTACAGGTAAATAAAACTAAAATGATACTTAAAATAAAATTAACGTTAATTGCATTAAAATAAAATATAATGAAGATTTTTAATTATTTTATTTCTGCTAGTTGCCAAGTTAACATTTCTCATTTAGTTTCACTTAGTAACTTCATATACTAAAATAAATCATCATATAAATCATAAACTAAACTAAAACCAAAATAAAAATTAATAAAACTATACTGACAATAAAAAAACAAATAAAATGACAAAACACAAAATTATTAAAATTTTAACTAGAATTTCAATTTAAAATATAAAAAATAATTCTAATTTATTTTAGAAATTAATGTGAATTCCCATTTTGTGCTGACTTTAAAGTTCAAATAAAAACAACAAAAAAATTAAAAATATTAATAAAAAATATATAATAGTATCTTAATCATACTAAAATAAGACTGACTGGTACTAAATGGTAATGGCACTAAAATAACACTCATATCATTTGAGAGACTGGAATATTTTGACACTGAATGACCATTTAAAATGAACTAGGAAGAAGGAAGAAAGGTGCAAAGAAAGCATGCTGTGCAGCTTTTCTTTACGTAACATCTGGCGTTTTTGATAAGACAAGAATGTAGGAATGTTTTCTCAGCTCCATAGAGATCACAGTCTCCACCTCATCAATCATATCATCTTGATGGATTTTGTAATTTCCTCCCATTTCTACCTTGTCCAAACTGCTTAACCTCAGGCTTTCCAGTGATGCATGTGGAGATTCAGAGAAATCCGTGCGTAAGGCTCCGTCTTAATGACGGCAGGTGGTTAGACCTGTTATATTAGATAAGACTCACTGAGCTGGGTTTCTCTGTCTGACTGTCTGACAGATCTTATCTTACACTGGAGGGAAACAGTACCAGCTAGGAAGCCCAGACCTGATGAGTCGCTTGAAGTTTGTTGGCGACCCGAGCCGCGGCGACGCCACGGTCAGCGTTTCCAGCGTCAAGGTCTCGGACACAGCCACGTACCAGTGCAAAGTGAAGAAGACACCTGGCATCGATTCGAGGAAAGTCACTTTAGTAGTGCTGGGTGAGGACGTGCTCATTCTGTGACTCTGCTGACCGGTTCTGACACTCTTATCAAGCTACCGGGTTTCTGTTTTACTGGTTCTCTCCACCCTAGCCTGCCCCTTTCATCCAGTCGCTCATGATGACATGACTGGAATGGTACACTCTAAAAAATGCTGGGTTAAATACAACCCAGTGCTGGGTAAAATAGGGACAAACCCAGCAATTGGGTTGTTTTGA
>NW_015555768.1:99729-129408 GCF_001515605.1 Sinocyclocheilus anshuiensis
CCCAGTGCTGGGTAAAATAGGGACAAACCCAGCAATTGGGCTGTTTTGACCCAGCGGTTGGGTTAAATGTTTAACCCAACCTTCTGGGTAGTAACCCAACCGCTGGGTCAAAACAACCCAATTGCTGGGTTTGTCCCTATTTTACCCAGCACTGGGTTGTATTTAACCCAGCATTTTTTAGAGTGTAGGTGGAGTGGATGCTCCTTGTTCACATCTGACTTCTGTTTTCTTCTTGTAACCTTGGCCCAACCCCGCCACCTCGTCTATGCAGAGACTCAATGATTTACACCCTCTTGTAAAACTCTGGCTCAGTGCTGTGAGCCTTTAAGAGTGCAGTGTAATTATGGTTTTGGGGTTTTAGATGAGTTTGTTTCTATTTGATTTTTTTTTTTTTTTTTTTCAATTTTTTGTTATATACACACACACATGTCACACACACAAAGAGTGGTCATAGAAAAGAATCACCCCCCTTTAAATGATCACATTTTGTTACTTTGCAGCCTGAAATGAAGACGGACAAAGCTTTTGTTTTATCCAGCTGTATTTACTCAGTGCAAGTTATAACATCCAAGTGAAAGATATAACACCAGCATAATAAAAAAAAAAATAAAAAAAAACAGAATCACTGATTTGGAAAAAGGATCTTCCGCTTGTGTCAGTGTTTTGTTGAATCACTTTTGCTTTAATTACAGCCTTTAGTCTGCTGGGATTTGTCTCTGTCTCTGTCTAACTCTGCACATCTAGACTTTGCAATATCTTGTTCTTTGCACAACTGCTCAAGTTCAGTTCAATTTGATGGTGAGCGTTTGTGGACTGCAGTCTTCAAATCATTCCACAGATTTTCAGTAGGGTTTAAGTCTGAGCTCTGACTAGATCATGCAAGGACATTCACCTTTTTTTCCTTCGACCACTGTGTGCTCAGTTTTGCTGTGTGCTTTCTGTCATTGTCATGTTGGGAGGTAAACCTTCTTCCCATTGACAACTTTCTGGCAGAAGACAGCAGATTTTCCTCAAGAATTTGACGGTATTTTACCCCATCCATTTTTCCTTTTTTCCTGACAAGTGCTCCAGTCGCTGCTGCAGAGAAACACCCCATAACAGGACATTAACACATCCATGCTTTACTGGAGGAATGCTGTTATTTGGATGGTGAGCTGTGCTGGATTTCCGCCAGACAAATCGTTTGGTGTGGAGGCTAAATAATTCAATTTTAGTCTCATCTGCCTCAGAATCTTCAAGGTGTGTTTTGGGAAAGCTCAGTCGTGACTGCATGTGGCCTTTCTTGAGGAGTGGCTTTTTTCTTGCATCCCTCCCATACAAGCCACATTAGTGGAGCATTTGTGATATTGTCGTCACATGCACACAATGACCACTCTCTGTCATAAAATCCTGCAGCTGCTTCAGAGTTGGTCGCCTCTCTGACCAGTTTCCTCCTGGCTCTTTCATCCAGTTTGGAGTGACGTCCTGATCCAGGGAGGGTCTGTGTTGTACCAAATACATTTCACTTCTTAATAATAGACAACTGAGCTTCTAGGCATTGATAAAGCCTTTGGATTTTTTTTGTATGCATCTCCTAACTTGTGCCTGTCCACAACTTTATCCCGGAGATCTTTTGACAGTGCCTCGCCACCCATAGTTGATTGTTTGCTTCAGTTGCACTACTGATGACTGAAATGCTCCAGGAAAAGCTCTTTTCATGCTGAGCTGATCAAAATGAGCACAGCTGATCACAGTTGAAAGTCAAACGGCTTTGTGTGCCATTCAAAAGGTGATCAGCTACACCTGATTGAGTTTATCAGTCATTTTTAGGAGGGGGGTGATGCTTTTTCCAACTCAGTGAATGTTTTTTGTTTTGTTTTGTTCTTTCTTTTTCTGACATGTTGGTGTTTTATCTTTCACTTGGATGTTATAACTTGCAATGAGTAAATAAAGCTTGATAATTCAGGCTGCAAAGCAACAAAATGTGATGATTTTAAAGGGGGGTGATCCTTTTCTGTACCCACTGGGTGTGTGGGTGTGTGTGTGTGTGTGTGTGTGTGTGTGTGTGTGTGTGTGTGTGTGTGTGTGTGTGTGTGTATTTTTAGAGACATGTTTAGAGTTCAAATCGGAAATCAAAAATAATTATCATTTTTAATTAATAGATATTAGAGCCATGTAAATGTATTTAAGTTTTTGTTCAATATTAGATTTTTTCCACTTGACTAAAAAATTTTTATAATAATAACAAAAAATAAATACTTTTATAGTTAAGATTTTGAATTAGTTTTTCATTTTATATTTTCTGTATTTATTTTCTGTATTTTTAATTTGTTTGGTATTTTTAATGTCTATATCTTTTAATATGTCTAGTTTTTATTTATTTTCAATTCAGTTTTATTTTATTTAAAGTGAGTGTCAACATGAAAGTGCATTTGCAACATACTGTACTTAAATGTGACTCATTTCTATGTGAACCTGGATATGAGTAAAAAAAATGAGTAGGACTTGATTTTTATCTGAAGAATGAATTAGATGGTTAAAAACTGGAGCTGTACACAATAATGCAGTCAGACCTGCATGTGAGGTTAAAGAATGTAGGTCTTTATGTCATAAAGTTAATGAATCAGCCATGTGATTTTGTCCATGACGTCTGATTCTTTTTCTTTTGGTTTCTTTCAGTACGACCTTCGCCCCCTAAATGCTGGGTGGAAGGTAGTGAGGAGAAGGGCGGAACCGTTTCGCTCCGGTGCAAATCTTCCCAGGGTTCATCTCCTCTAAAATATGCATGGACAAAAGAAAGCGGAAACCTGCCACCAACCGCAACACAGAGTGAGTTCCCACCTCACAGGTCCACACAGGTCTAGTGCAACACTACTCAGCAAATATTCAAGCGAAGGTTTAATATTTGGTACCGCTTGAATAACCTGTAGCTTCAGGCCTGTGTGTTGTCAAGCCACATACAGCTGCTGTAGACGAAAACAAAAACATTTTTGGAGCCTCATAGCAACCAAACAAGTTTTTCTGTGTGCAATCTGCTGTAAACGACACTGCAGGGTCTGGGTCTTTCGCAGTGCTGCACATTCTGAATGGCTCTTTTGTTTGAAGATCCCCAGACTGGAGAGCTGCTAATCAGAAACCATAGCGAGAGCTACACAGGGAGGTACCTTTGTGAGGTCAGCAATGAAGTAGGCACTGAACGATGCACATACGCCCTTCAAGCATATAACCGTAAGTATGGGTGGATCCGGAATGTATTTGCACACCTAATGCCGAGTTCACACTGCATGATTTTAGCATGATTTTTCACTCGCCGACAGGTTTTGCGAAATCGCCGACAAATGAGCAACTGAATGCTATCCCAGATAGTCAGGCAGTGTGAAAACAACGGCGAGCCGACGAGTTTGAAAATCGTGCAGTGTGAACTCGGCATAAGCTTCACTTAACATCTGAATGTCAGTGCATCAGGCAACATGTCAAACCGAGTGGCATTTATCTGACAGAAAAACAGCACAGCACGTCTTTTTTTTTTTTGGTCTGTACCAGATATGGGTGTCATGTCATACACTATTTTTAATATGACTGAATTTGTATTTAACATGATCGCAATTTAATAAAACCAGTTATTCATTTCAACGCTTTTATTTCCAAGGTTATTCAAACAGCGAATGAATTATATACAGAAAGCGAGCGAAGAACATTTACATTATCAAAGCACGTCATCACTAACTTCAGTTTAGAGTTAAATCACGCTCAGAAAACTCTTGTTATAATCAATGAAGCTGTCTACACTATGAAACGAATTTCTTTCTTACTTGGTACGTACATTTGCTTTGTTGTTCTGTTGAGAGAATTGTACAAAACTCCGGTGTTTCAGCGAGGACTCATCTGGATGCCTCTGATTGGCTGCTGCATTCGTAAGCTAAACAGAATCGTGTGTGATTGGTCATAATGCGCAACACTGTAAAAACGACTAAAAGGAAATGTGACGCAACATGATTTAAATTTAATGCCGCAGTCAACACTTTTCATTTTATTTTTACTTTATTCACGATAGCTGTAATATATTTAGTTTAAAGTCTTTATTTTTTTCTTGACCAATTTGGTGATAAAAATTACCAAAATACCAGCTGATTTAAAGACATTGAGCAAAAATGGCTACAAATGTGATGTTGGTGAAAAGAAAAGATCCTGAGACTTTTGACACGCAGATGCTAATTGATTTGATGCCATTTAGACATTTTTATCGATTATATTTTTTTATCTATTATATAAGTGGCTTAAGTGTCCAAATAATTACATAAGTCATTTGTAAGTAAAAGTCTCTTTATGCTTATTGAACCAATGGAGAAAATCATCTTAGATCGAAAGATCCAGTCATTCTCCTGTGTATTTAGCACATTTCTGTTCAGTGTTCATACCTCATACTCTGGGTAACTGCAGTATACCTTTTTATAAAGGCCATTATGCAGTATGTGTCCTTGAATGAAATACGCAAACTCTCTCAATAGAGGATTTTGTGCCAACATATTTTTATAAACGCATTTATTCTGCAGATTATTTCATACGATTAATGATTTTGTGAAACCTCAGCTGCAATTTCAGATTAAATGTTTCTCAGGTTAAGAGTGAGCCACTTCTCTACATAATCAGCTGTCTTTTATCTGAATCTTTTATCTCTAGCAACCAATAAAGTGGGAGTGATTGTGGGAGCTGTGATTGGTGCATTGCTGTTGCTGCTCCTCCTCCTTTTGCTGATCTGGCTCCTGATTTGCTGTTGCAACAAGAGGTGCTATGAAAAAGATGTTGCCAATGAGATCAGGTGAGATATTGCTGGTTTATAGAGGCCCGGTTTCATAGACAGGGCTTAGCCTAAACCAGGATTAGGCCATAGTTCAATTAGGACATTTAAGTAATTTTTATAAACGTGCCTTAGAAAAAAACATGACTGGTGTGCATCTTGAGACAAAACAAAGGCACTGATATATTTTAAGATCACAACGCACTGGATAGATGGTCAATCAGAGCACAGCTCGCTTTTTCAGACCGATGAGCTTTGTAAAAATCGACGCATTTCAGAAAGGCGGGGCATAGAGGAGAAACAATAATGTACAGTATGTGGAAAATAATGTGTTTTTTTTAACCTTAAACTGCATAAACACATTTCATTACACCAAATACACAAAATAATGTTCGTTTTAGCAACATCATATGACCCCTTTAATTATCAAATGTAAAAATAACTTTATTTTTTTATTTTTGGAAATTGCATTCAAAGTCTTTTTGAGTATGCCAAAAGTCCCCGGATGGTCTACTATTTCAGGTTGATTTTTGAAGTGTGGATCCTTGCACACTCTAATGGCTAAAATTGCCCACAATCCATTGCGCTTTGGCGAAGGATTCGGTCCAGAACTACAAACACGAATAAAACACATGAAAGACCCGTGACTGGCAGATCAACGAGCTACTTCTTTTCTCTCCAGTACGGTAGGAAGTTAAATTAAATTAAATGTGGAGGATGTTAACTGTGACAAGATGATTGACAGGCCAGTTTACAGTGACAGGGTGCGTGTAACGGGTGCGACAGAGCGGTCCTTTAAAGACGCAATTGTGTGACATGATAGTATGTCCCAAAGCCTGCCTACTCTTCTACTACACACTCAAAAGTGTGTACTTTTTCTTCACCAAAAGAGTACATACTTTAAAGGCGTAGTATAAGTAGGCACATTGGGACGCAGCATCAAAGTGGGTGGAGCCGGCCGTCGCCATCTTGGCAGCTCCCGTATAATCGAAAATGGGCAAAGAGGCGGGAGCTGGTTGCTGAAACCACGCCCACCTAGCTAAGTGGCCACGCCCTTAATTATGCAGAACTTTAAGGCTTAATATAATTTAAACGGCTGAGTTATAAAAAAATTCACCTCCTCACAGTTGTCATGAAGGGCAAAATTAGCTATATAGACCAAAACCACTTTTTGTACCAGGCTGTAAAAAAAATTTTCTGCTGTAAAGTTGGGCATTTTAACATGGGGAGTCGATGGGACTGACTCCCTTTGGAGTCAGCCTCTAGCGGCCAGTCGATGAATTGCAGTTTTAGTCACTTCCGTGTTGGTTTCACGAGAGAGAGAGACAGGGAGGTTGCCACTTGCTACATGTTCAATAGTTTCCCTTCAGCAGTGGAAGTACATGTTTAGCTCATAGTTGAAGAATGTCTCACAATGAATCATGGGTAAATACCTGGCTGACTAATCAGCAATACTAGTTATTCATTATCCACAACCACACCCAATAATGATTCTCTCAACTGGATAAGTCCCAAATATATGTATGTGTCCTCTTTCTACTTTGGCTATAAATATATGTTTGGCTAACATCAAGTGACATATTCCTTTCCTCTACCGTATTTTAGGGAGGACGCTCCAGCTCCAGAGAGTCACCCGGGAAGCCGTAACTCCAGCTTCCGTTCTGTACTGAATTATCACGTCCATCCGGGGATCCATTACAGCTCGGTTGGCAAAGCCGATGTCACACGGGCCATATCCGGTCGCAGCAGTACCCACACTGAACGCAGCAGAGGCCAAAGGGAAGCCAGCATGCTTGCGTCTGATCACAGGCCTCCGCTCAGATATGACAGCAGATATGGATACCCCGTTTAACTACCGATGTCCTGCCAGGGGACACAGCACTGAAAAGATTAAACTCACTCATAAGATGCAATACTGTGCAAGACCATGGCAAGATTGGAGGACATTAAAACTGCACAGAAGAATATTCACATTTGTGAATATTCCTAAAGTTCAGGATAGAGATCTGCTAATATATGTGTATAGTTGTGTTGATGTATTTTTGTATGATTGTTTTATAAACATTTAGGTGAAATGTGGTCATGGTAATTTGAATATATTAAACTAACAAGCTATTTATATATTAAATATATTAAACTAACAAGTTTTATTTATATAAACTATTTTAACTTCTTTATAACAATAAATTCAGTCTTTTAAGATTGATAGTAAGAGATTTAACGTCATCTGAGTGGTTGTCTACAAGGGTGATTATAAAAAAAAATCTAATTCTATTAAAACAAATTTATTTGAATTTAAATTTAAAAAATGCTCAAAATTAGATTACTCAAAATAATAATAATAACTGAATTATTCATGCCACCAAACCCATATGCAAATTTTGTAATAAGAGATGTTCCTATCATCAGAGCAGTTTCAAGGACCTGATTGCACAGGACAACGTTTCAAAGCATCTTTGCAGGAAAACATTGCAATAATAATGCCTCAAATTCCATAAGGTCCTCATTTGAAAGTTCAATTAAAAGAAAATTATGCCTATTTTTCTGTAAACCCCAGTGAGCAAGCCAACGGCAGGAAACGTAAAACTTCACAAGGTGTCAAGAGTAGAGAAAAAGCAAAAACCCTGGGAGAAACCTCAACTTTCCTGTCGGTTCTCTACCATCCTAAAACCTCCTTTAAAAAATCCTTAAAAACAGTTACTGTGGTATAGACACTGAAAAGCAGCAAGAGGCCTAAGTTTATGTTTAAACTATTTAAAAAAAAAAAAATGCAAACAGATTGTCTTGTGTGAACGCCCCCTAAAGGCTGAAATACAACTTTTAAAATCTGAACAAAGTTTTAAATACTAGGCATCATACTTTCGCCGAGTTTGTAAATGGTTACAGAGAAAAACTGGAACAACTGAGGGGTACCTTTACACGACAACAATTGTAAACAATGCAGAGGTTTTTCCTTTGGGTTTTTGTAAAGTTTCGCATACATACGACAATGATCTCAAAACAATCCCAGTTCACACGAATCCACAGAAATGACTAAAAACACTATTATTCATGCCAGGCCAGTAGTTGGCGATGTCACTTTTTAAAGAAACACTACACACCAGCGCACATACACATTTAAGGGGTTAAGTACATACTCACGAATGCCTATAGACTGAACACGTAATACGCATGCGTGTGACATTGGTGTTATCTCAAATTTGCGTTTTTGTAGTTTACACAAAGACGATAACTGTTTCAGAAACTTCCACATTGAAAACTGTTTTCAAAGGTTTGCTTTTTCAGGCCCCCAAAACTTCATTACTGTTTAAATGATTGGTCAAAACGCATAAAAAGTTTTCAGTTTTTAGTTGAAAACAGTGTCTTATAAACACCCGCTGAGAGTAACACATTGCCAGACTTTCAAGTTGCTCCGACCAAACTTATGTTGCTAGGAGACAAATCATAGCATAACAAATCAAAACAGCACGCATTCTAAAATAATAAGTTTACCTCAGATTTACAAAACGTGATTGTAAAATGAATTGCTGTTGACTGTATGCCAGTGACGGACTTCTGTTCACTTTTAATGTATATTCCAATTCCAAATTCCTGCAATAATTTCATCTGCTGCAATAATGTCTTTGATTTGTTAAAGGGGTCATAGGATGCCCATTTTCCACAAGTTGATATGATTCTTTAGGGTCTTAATGAAAAGTCTGTAACATAGTTTGGTTAAAATTTCTCAATGGTAGTGTAAAAAACACCTTTTTTACCGTCAAAAACAGCTCTTTTCAGAGCAAGCAGATTTGTAGCATTTTCCTTTAAATGTTAATGAGCTCTGCTGACCCCGCCCCTCTCTTCCGAGCCTGGGTGGATTTTTATCATTATAGGGTGGTTGTGTACACACACTGCCAACACACATTTCAGTTCAAACAACTTGTAAATGTGTATGTAGCATTATATGACCCCTTTAAATATTTAAACGTGTTTTCCATCATTAATATAGTGACTGAAATTTAATCAAGGGAAACAGGCACATTTTCATTCTCCAGAGTGTTAATTTTGTGTAACTGATATACTAATTAGTCTTTGATAATATATTGAATTTGATTTTATTTTTATATGTTGTTTTGACTTCAATTGTATTAATTTTTTTTGTTTTGTCATTTTTACGTTTAAAAAAAAATAGTATTTTAAATATAGTTTTTACTAATTTGTATTTATTATTATAGTTTTATATATTTATATAGTTTATTTAGATTTACTTAAAGTTAAATGAAATGAAAATTAGAAATGTTGCCTTGGCAGCTAGCTGAAATAACTTTTATATAAGTAACTTTTATATGTAGATTAAGATTTAATTAACAATAATAATCCAGCTGCATGGTGGTGGTTGCATTCGCAAAGGCCTCTGTTTCTAATATGTTGTTTTCTGTTGCTCGCTAACTGTTTTTCCCTTGCGATGCACCTGCATTGACAAGCATTCAGTTCAACTCAGCAGTGTGATTTGGAGATGATGGGAAGGAAATTGTTTGCTCTGTTTGATTTGCATCTGCCTCTAATAGGCAGGTCAATCAATGCATTGCAGTGATAGTTTTGTGCAAGAGCGCCCCCAGCTGCAGTGTCACTAGCCCTCCTGGTGGCTGTTCAGCTCCAGTCAATTTTTTCTTTTCTACTTTTCTCACAGCGTTGTTTGACTAAAAACCTCTGATTATGGGGAAATGGTTCTGAATGGTATCTAAGAGATGGAAAATCAGAAGTGTGTGGGAGAACGACATGAAAAGATGTTTGTGAAATGAAATTAGCGCATTTACACGGCGTGTTTCAGGCACACATACACAGTGTTATTCTCTTTGTGAAAGACTGAACGCAGATGAATTCACATTTAATTGCACAAAGCGAAGACGATTGTCCTTGCCATGGTTCATTAGACACGAAAAATCAATATTTTGATGCAAAGAACACAATGTTTTGAAAGAGTACAGTTATTTTCCTTGCAACCCATCATTTTTACACCAGCTTAATTTTCTGAAATAAACACAAGAGCAAAATCATAGCATTCTGGGTGGTTGCCAAGACGGTTATGCAGTTGCTAAGGAGTTTTGAGTCTAATAGCATATTGCTAAGTGGTTGCTAGGAAGTTATTTTAAAGAGTCCATCTTCATGCCTCATATTCAGGTCTCTTCAATGTACATCTGATGTTTTTTTTTTTGTTTTTTTGCCCGCCAGTAAAAAAAAAAATGGTGCGTGATTGCTTTAAAAATAACAGCACGCAATATGTGTCATTCACAAAAGGTGAGAGATGAGCTACTAAATTGTGTGTTGGCTGTGCAATGATTCACTGAGACAATTTCTAGAATTTGTATCTGATTTCAATCCAGCAGAATCACTTAAGTGCATTTAGTAAAGCGTGACTGTATCCAATAAGGATATCCAATACATTTTTTTTTTAAGTAATGGTTTCTTAACAGAAATGGTGTTTTTGTGAGATAATTTCTGCTGTGATAGATCAGGTTTTATCTGCTCATCTGTTGTTTCATGGCTTCCTGTTCCTGTAGCATTTGAACTCTATAACTATGCTCGTGTTGTTATTAAATAAATATTATGGCTTGATTATTTACACAATGGTAGAAAAATTAACAGGATGATTCTGAGGGCTGACAGTGGATATCAACTTGATATTTTGATATTATCATAATGATTTCTATTGTTTTAGCTTTTTTAAAGTGACACAAACTGCCCCAAATTCTACAGAATTCATCGAATCCATGCTAATATTTGCTGATTTTTGTGCTGTGGCTGATTGTCCCTCTGAAATGATGTCACTTCCTGAAAGATGATGTCAGTAAGACAATTTTACAAAGAAAACCTATAAATGACATAAACAAATGTTTGGAGCAGAGAGAGAAAATGATCAAACTGAAATATTTCCTAATAAATAGCCTGTTTTCATGTTAGAAATGAACACCCACACACGTGAAATGACTTTAAATCCTTAGTTTAAAGTGAAATTATAATTAAAGAAAACTAATTCATATGACTCCATCTTTTAAAAATAGTCAGTTTCATAGTTTATCCAGTGTATCAGGATATGCTATGATGAGGACATGAAAATGTACCATTAATCTTATTCAAAAGGAACTCTAGTTGTGTGTTTGACCAGTTAAATCACTTTTGTATCAGTCTAACAGCTTTCATAGTTTATGAGAGGTTTGGATTCACAAACAGAATACTGTAGGTTCTCCTGATTATCCGAGGCTTTAATCCGTCAGATCTGTGGGTAAAATGTCAGGGTCATCTAAGTATTCTCTCTATCAGAGGAAACCGACTGCTGGGTTACTAAGGAAACGGGAAGACGTTTGGCTCAAGGCAAGGACCGCTGGCAGTGTTTGAATGGTTTCAGCAATATTAACAGAGAGCACCGAAGTTCGTCAAGAGCAACGTGCTTACTTTGGCCGCGTTATCTGCTGCATGTTAAACAGCCAGATTCCAATTAAGGCGCATGGTGCACGTGAATGTCAGGCGAGCTATATTTGTCTTGTGAATGAGGTGCGAGTCTTTCTCAGGACTCCATCTTCTCGTTGTGTTTCGTTGGTATGTGTGCTAGTCAACTGAAACCTCTGGACATCCAGGATGCATTAGCACTGGAAGGACGGATGCTGGCAAAGCACTTTGACCACCACAAAATTTGGCTTCGATTTACATTGGGCACATTTGAATAATTATACAATATGATTTCATGATGAGAACAGCAGGTTTAAGCAGATGCCGTTCAGCATATGGCATAGAAACAACGATTAATACATATTTTAAAAAGTTTCTTTCCTTCCAATCTTGAATTTGCTTACAGCCTTGCTAAAAATGCATTTAAAAAGCTCAGCCTCTAATTAGTTTTTTATCTATCTATCTTTATCTTTTATCTCTCAAATATTTAACACAATCACTGTTTTTGATGTGAAAGAGGCAGATTTCTTATATTATTCCTCTCTCAGCCATATACTAAACTATGGCCTTTAATATCCATACAGCAATATATATATATATATATATAATATAAACAATAAATAAATATGAATAATAAATAATGCTTTTAAAATATATATTTGTTAAAAATGTTTATCATTATATTAACGTAAATATATTTTCTACCAATATATTTTTGTTCACTTTGAAAATACATTTTAAAAGCATTTAAAATATATATTTTGCTCTCCATATTTTTCAATCCAAGAAAATACATTCACATGTCACATTTGAAAAAAAACAATTGACTTGTTGTCTATAACACACGATGAACACATAAAATCTGAATAAAAAACAGAAAAGAAACATATTTCACAATGTAAAAAAAAAAAAAATAATTAAATATTCAATTTTTTTACTAAATCTAGTTTTGATCTCTTGCCTAAATTTAGGCTACTGTATTGGAAATATATATTATTTTGCTCCTGGAATACATTTAGAAATATATTTTGGTAAATGACAGTTTAAATTTTCAATTTCAAAAATATATTTCATTGAGCTTCATAACATATATTTAAGCATATATTCAAAATATATTTTGTCCATAAAAACTACATTTTTGCCATACGGGATAACGCCCTTATACTGAATTGCATAAATGCTCTAATCATCCAAGTAAACACATATTGTCATGTTACCGAGTGTATATTTGTGTCTGACATCATAGAGCTTTGTAGAAAGCAAATGACTCTGGCTGAATTAACACTACAGCGTTTGAATCATGCTTTTACAGAAGCCTTTTCACCATGTTTTTGTTGCTGTGCACCTGTATAGATGTGCATCTGAGTGTGAAACCCAAAATTACAAGCCCACCGGCCCCCTGATTGCCATTTGAGTTGAACCACAATGTCTGGATGGTGGTTAATATGACTAGTCATGCTTCTGTGCCATAATACAAGCTGCTTTAAATATGGTTACGGTCAGCTTATGAAATCATCCTTCAAATCTGGCTTCATAGCTGGTGTATAAAAGTCAGTCAGCTATTGTCGAGAGCTTTCAGCACTAACCATAGCAATTCAGCTTCAAATCTCTCCCTATCATTTACTATTTCTTAAAAAATGCATTTTGCCATGACGACAGAACATCATTTTCTGGCATTTTTATCTCCTAAATGCACGAGGAGCTTGAGCACAGTGAACATGAGAGAAAATATTTGAGGCCTCCAAAACAAGGTACTTAAATGCTATTTTTGAAGAAATTCTAACTCTT
Organism: Sinocyclocheilus anshuiensis; assembly: GCF_001515605.1. Classification (NCBI taxonomy): domain Eukaryota; kingdom Metazoa; phylum Chordata; class Actinopteri; order Cypriniformes; family Cyprinidae; genus Sinocyclocheilus; species Sinocyclocheilus anshuiensis. The sequence continues at coordinate 112,721 of NW_015555768.1, forward strand.
TTTAGTGTGTGCTTGTTCACAGGGAAAATGTATTCATTTGGTGTATGATGTGTCAGATGTTTCTCCTAAAATTTCTTTGAAGAAATGTGAGTCAATAGTTTTCATACAGCTGAAAAAAAAAAAAGAAATGTCTAGCAGGTCAGAACATTTGATCTTTTTGGATGAGAAATATTTGAGTTAATGAGCTGTGATAATGAGCTCTCTGACCTTTGAGTGCAGACTTTGGTATCTTTACAGTTTTATTTTGGTATTATTTATATAGTATTAATATCTATTCATTTTTTTTTAAATAGCTTATATTTTTAGATTTTAGATTTCATTTTAATTTCAAAGTAATTTTGTTGTGAGCTTTTGTCTTTTTAAAATAGTTTTGGGGTTTCTTAATATTTATTTTATCTCTATTTTTTATTCTTTTTTTTTTTTTAGTTTTAGTAATTTTAGTACTTCACCAAAAATTTATTTTCAGTTAGTTACTGTGGGATTACAAATTTAAGAATCTGTTTAAAATATGCTGATCCTACCAAGGGCAACGTTTCAGTTTTTCAAATGTAATTTGAATGAAATGTAAACCTAATGTATTTATTTATGAAATATAATTTTAATAGCTTTAGTTAACAATAACACTGGTTTACAGAGAACATGTATGTGTTCATATTCATTTATATATATATATATATATATATATATATATATATATACACCTTTTATTTTTACATTTTCAGTTTTTTTGTCATTTGTTTTCTCTTAAAAAACTGATTTAGCTTTAATTTATTTTTATTTCAGTTTTAGTCATTTTACCACTTTTATTTTATTGTAAAGTTTCCAAGGTAACATTTATAATTTTCATTGAAGTTTTTCATCTAACATTTATATTTGACTTCATTTAAATGACTGAAAACTATTTTTAATATTTTTAGTGAACAATAACAACACTGTTTGACAGATCTTTTCTGAAGCTCTAGAGATACACAAGATCACTGGGGTCTTTTTCTCAGGAGAAACATCTAAAGATCTACATGTAATCTCTCTGCAGATTTAGGCTACGTCCACAGACTCCACACGAAGCCAGAGCTTTCCCAATCCGATCTTTTTTTTCCCCTCGTCTCAAGAAATATCTGCGTCCACACGAAACCACAAAACCAACACAAAACGATGTAGTATACATGCCAGACCAGTATGTGGCACTGTAATTCTGCCACAGAGATACACTAAAATCGGAGAAGAACACTTGGACTATGCGCATAAACCTTGCGCGCGGTATACAAACGAACATGGAACAATGCATTTATTAATCTGTTAATGTTAGTTAATAAAAAGACAATCGTTCAGTGTTTGTTCGTGTTTTTGTTGCTGTTACGTGACGTAGCGGTGTCTGACTAGGGACGAGACGTGGGCTGATGACGTCATCGTTTCAGAAAATATACGGATTCGCTGTCCACACGAAAACACAAGGGTGGCGTTTTCAGATTTATCCACTCTGGGACCCGGTTTCAAAAAATATCGGTTTCAGTCTCCCAAAACGCCGGATCCGTGTGGACGAAACGCCTATACGATACAAAATTTATGCGTATACAGCTAAATGCGTCTCCGTGTGGACGGGGCCTTAGTACTGTATTAAAGAGATCTCTTTTTCTTTCCAATGTTTGTTTATGTAGAGATCGCAGAGGGCAATCGATCATGCTGTCGTCCTTGGACAAACTCATGGCCTGGGTGCTGACAGGCTTCTTGGCGATTCTCACCATCTTCTTCAACATGTACCTGCTTCTGATCAACCAGAGGAACTACCGAAAGAGCACAAAGCACAGACTGAACCCGGCCGACTTTATCATCACGGCCATCTCCCTGGCCAGCATGTCCCTGCAGGTTCTCACGTACTTATGGCAGACGCTGGATGTGATCGACACCGTGTGCCGCATCAGCTTAGCGGGGGCCATCCTGCTGGTGCTCATCTTCAGCCTCAAGTTCATCATATTCTGGAGCACGGCGTTCCTGACCTTCTACTATGGCACTAAACTGGTGGTGGAGCCTGTCCACTGTTACACGCGCATCCAGGAGGCCATCGTAAAACACGTCCACACGGCCCTGGCGGTGATCATCGTGAGCGGTTTCGCCAATTGTGTTCCATTGCTGAGTGTGTTGACCTACTACAACGGCACCACCAGCGGGTTGAGCGATTGCGGGTCCATCATGCCCACCGACATGACCGGACTCGCCTACGTCTTCTACTACGTGATCATCTCTGATATCGTTCCAGGAATCATAATGGTCAAATGCAGCATTTCCATCTCGTACCACCTGGCGAAACATCTTCTGGACATTTAGGCCAGCTCTAACGGCGCCCACGGGCCCAAGCTCGGCACGCAGATGCGGGTCATCAAGATGACTCTCAGTTTGGTGGTCGTGTACATGGTCTTCCTGATCGTGGACATCTTCACGCAGATGACGGTGGTGCTGATGAGGCAGAACACGTTGGCTCTGACCATTCTCTTCGCCAGCATCTACACCACAGTCAGCGCGCTCGTGCTGGTCTACGGGAAGAAAAGCTACTGGAAGGAACTGATCGCAACGTATAACCTCTTTTTAGACGAGTACCCTTGTTTGAGTAGCATGAAGGTCGAAGAGGTCAAAACAGAACTGCATGAGCACAGCCATGGGCACTAAGCTTGATAGAAATTATATAGTTGTGCTATTTTTCTTGAAAAAGACCCAGTGAAAAATCTTCACTGCATCACTGCATGCAGACAATCAGATCTTAAAATGATCTACAGGAGAAAAAAAAGTGATTTTAAATGTACAGTAGACACAACACAACTGAAAATGTCTGAATGTCAAGAAGCAACTAAACATTGCACTGGCATTCAGATATTTTAAGTGTGGCTCAAGTGTTTAAATACTTTCAAACAGAAGCTAATCTTTATACATTCTATTGATCATACATGTCAAATATTTATATATTTATATTATATGCATTTATTTTATCAGAATTACAGTAAAAGCAGTAATATTGATAAATATAGGCTACATTTTAATAAAGTCCTTTCATGTCACTATTTTGCATGTTCTTAACCTATATATAGCCTACACTTCACATAATAGGCATGCAGGTGGCACTTAGGTTACATTTAACCAACAATAATAGATTAATCAAACGGTAAACAGTATATCAATATGCAGTAGCTAATAAGAGTGAATTGAACACTAGTAGGCCTACATAAGATTAATGCGACGTCTGGTGCTGCGTGATTTTGCATATTGTTTTGCAGTCAGTAAACATCCATTTTTTATTGCAATTCGATTTGTAAAATGAGACAAACTGCAGATCCAGAATTCCAGATCACTCCACGAATGCTAATTCGCCTGTCCATTCGGATTGAAAGAATGATACTTGTCATCTTTTTTATATTAGCGTTTGTTAAAAAATAAATTAATAAAACAGACAACCAAAGTTACCTCTACAATTTGAGCTTATTACGCACTACGCAACCCAGTGCCGATCCTAGACTTCTGGGGGCCCTACGCAAAACTGTGTCGTCCAAATCGCGCTCACGGAAAGCGCTTGAGAAACAGTAGCTGTGTCTCATTTAGAAGGCTGCGCCCTCCGGAGGTCGCATTCGAAGGCTGCATACGTCATCGAGACTGTCTCATTTCAGAAAAGCAAGTAGGACACTCCGAATGCAACCTTCGAATGCGACCTTCTTTCACAGGAATTCGGAGGATGCATGAGGTGTATCCTTCGCTGCTACAGATAACCCACAATTATTTTCGTCGCCGTAAACAACCGTTGTTAATTTGAAAAATGCCGGCGCCGGCAGATGTACACACAAGCGCAGATGTGGTGTTTACAACTTACCTTAAATCGCCTCGGTAAAAACGGATAAACTTTGTTTTTAATATCCTCCTCCTTTTTTTTCTCTAACAGATGTCTGCTGTACGTACGCTGCAGCTCCTCAAACATTGAACAAAATAAAACAAGTAAAAGCATTTTTTTTTTCAAATTACTTTCCAAATTAAGAAATAATTTTCCTTCATTTAAGTAGTGTGAGAGCGTAACGATGCTCTAAAGGTGTTGGCATAGCAACGTGATACTTCCTGTTTCCTTTTCCGCCTGTCCTATGAAGGCCCTCTCGTTTAATTCTAGGTTGAGGACACTTCGTATATGCATCCTACAGAGGATGCGACCTCCAGAGGATTCGACCTCCGGAGGGCGCAGCCTTCTAAATGAGACAGCTATAGTCTCTTCCGCGGCTCGGTATGCTCTCAACTAATTTTTTTAGTCTCGGGCAAGATTGTACGACATTCACATTACATGATTTGACTGATTTTTACGTAGAAAGGGCGACATCACACCGCATTAAAAGAAATTATCATTCATGTTTCCATTAGGGATGGCTGACGCGAAACTGACGTTTCGACAAGGTGTCGAGATCCCGAAGCGCAGATGTTTCTAAACACTGCTCCGAAGTGTGATTCGAAACACCCATGTCACGTGACTAAGGCGAATCAAAGCATCGGGGCGTTCCCCAAGTGTTTCGAGACCCATATCTGCTTTTGATCGACAGGGTCGGGAACAAAATAAAAGTGGAGTTAATGCAGCAGAACAATTAATATATTTAAATAAAAATCTTACATGTAAAAAATGCCAGGTGTTGTGGCTTGATGTCTTTTATTAATGTACATTTTTTCATGACCAAAATAACATATTCACAAAGAGTTAATTCAGTTGTCAGAGAGATGTTACAACACATTACAAGAACAGAACAATAAAAACACAACATTCAAATATTTATTATAATTATATAAATGCTATACCGGGGATTCAAACCTAAAGTGATAGGTTCTGACAACATGCCAATCGTGCACACTAACCACTCCCCCAACCCATATGGTGGGATGACAAGCACACGCCGGCCACTCCTCCGTCGAATCCGCCGGCCACCGCTCACTCTAGGCTGCCGTGTGTGACGCTGTGTTTTGTTGTGAAAGCGAAACTACTTTGTTTGGTCTTCCAAAAGAGGACACGAGTAGAAATCAGTGGTTAAGTTGTATTTACAACACTGTTCCAGAACAGTTCAACCCAAATATTCAGCGGAGGACGAGGACTGTTTCCTGATCCTGCAGAGTAGCCTACAATGCCGATGTTCTGACAAATAATGCCGACTCACAGCCTGTAAGTAATAGGAGTGAACCATTTTTGAGTATCTATAATCTTTGATATAGGGGTAAAGGCAGCTTGACAGATACATAAAAATAAATTGGTATTTTTCAACTTTTGGGCGTTTCGTTACCGTTTTTTTTTTTTTACACGTCGTCATATTAATTATAATTCAAATACATTTTGTTTTATTGATCACAATTTTATTGTTGATAATTGTTGAGAGGGGCACTTTTAATTAATTCTGAAAAAGGTCAGGGGCTTGAATCTTCTATACACCTGACCTGCTAAACACTTCACAGAAGCAAATCATACAGTATAGAAAGACAGTATTTTTTATTTTATTTTATTTTGGTGAATCATTTCTTTAACAGAAAAATGCTTGATTAAAATTAAGCATTTATTAAGCTAATGATAGAATTGTTCGGGTTAATATCTATTTTTTCTCAGTCTGTATGTTGAACTGAGGATCTCCATTTCTGAAGGCAAGTGGGGAAGTGGTGTTTGTTTCCATGGAGATATCCATCAGTGGCATGTAAGATTAAAGGCTATTTAGCAGTCAATCATTTTACAGTCTTATACAGGGACTATATGATGTCCAAGGGTCACATAACAACCACTTTCCAGCAGGAGATCTATGGAGAAGAGAACAGCGCATACCCCTTACGAAAATTAATCATCAAAAAAAAAAAAAAAAAACATGGTTACTATAGTTAAACCATGGTAACCACAAATTAACCAATGTTTTTGCTACACTAACCATAGTTTACCATGGTAGGCTATTTGTAGTAAAAATGGGGTAACCAATACGCACAACGTAGTACTGTAGTAAAACCATGGTTAATTTTCATAAGGGAAATTATGCTCTATTCTGGCCTGGCATCAAACAACACGAACAGCAGCGAATCATATTGTCAGAATCCAAAATTCCAATGTAAAGACAACAGAAATGTAGCTATAAAAGCCACATAAATGATTTCCAGCACCTAATGCCGGTCTAGATCGAGGATACTTTACTTTGTGTGCCTCATATCACAACACAACACAGAGAAGTGTCCATTTCCAAAAAAGAAAAGAGCGACACCTTCACAGGCGAGATTATTCCGTATGTAATCTCTAGCCTGAGGGACGGGAAAGAGCTTTGATCTGCCGCTGCGTCGACTCTCACTCTGAGAGAGAACAGATCTGATCGGATGACTCAAGAATAACAATTTAAATAAGATTACTGTGACAAGTTGCTCTTCATTCGAGCAAAAACACAGTATATTTCATATATTTCACACATAAATATCACACATATTTGGTATATTCACACATAAAGATTGCCGAGCGCTGATCACACACAGATTTCCCCCCGATCACAGCCCGACCTGTCAGCGAGCTCGTTGACAGTGTAGCAAAGTCCGCGGTTTTCCCACGGAATCGGGCTCCTTTAACACTGTTACCCCGGGTTGAAGCGACCCCAATAACGTGATATTTAGCCCATGGAATGTGAATTTTACCAGTGGAACAACGGCAAAAAAAAAAAAACGCGTATTTTATCCCCGGAACCAGTTTTTTTTTTTTACTGGGGACCCCCACCGAATCGCCATTGAGCACGTTTTGAGTAGCAGATGTCGGTTTTGTTCTGAAAACCTGGCAACCCTGCTTGAAAATCGGGTTTAAATCAGGCTTACAATCCTGTAGTGTGAACATGGCTTAAGTTGCATCGAATCTCAACACTGTCAGGTTTGAAAAGAAAATGATTTATTTACACTGAAAGGTAATTTGACTTAATAGCTATAAAACTCCTTAAAGGGGTCATATGATGCCCATTTTCGACAAGTTGATATGATTCTTTAGGGTCTTAATGAAAAGTCTGTAACATAGTTTGTTACTTTTTTTTTACCCTCAAAAACAGCTCTTTTCAGATCAAGCCGTTTTTTTGTAGCATTTCCCTTTAAATGTTAATGAGCTCTGCTGACCCCGCCCCTCTCTTCCGAGCTGCTCTCAGAGAGACGGTTTACTGTAGCCGCATTCATTGTGAAACTTGCTAATTAGCACATTATTAGGAAAGGCCATTTACAAAGATTCATTACAAAACATACTTCTGTAGATGAGGCTGGATCACGAATGATTCGCACGAACATAGAAGCATTTAGGCAGATTGGTGGGAGCATTCCCTTCAGAAACAAACATAATCCACTGCGAGTTCAGCGGCTCAGATGTCGGGAGTAAATGAAGACTGCTATGTTCATTATTACATCCAACAACAGAAGACCTCAATCGCTTAGGAGTCATTCTTGTCTACATCTGCTCCGGCGGTGAAACAATGGCGGACTGACGACAGTCACTCAGTGCGGGGCTAAGGTAAGACACCAGTCCAGTCTGTGCTGAAACGCTACTGTCAACTATGACACCTTTAAGTGAAAAACTAGTAAACAGTCCAAGATTTCTTTTGCCACTTTTATTCAAACTGGAGTGCAAATATTCTCAAATAACAGTTATGATTGGTTGTTTTCCATTGGTTTTCATGGGTTTCTGCCTGCAGGTGGCGAAAACTGTCCACTTTGACTGAAAAATATATATTATATATTATAACTACTTTAAAAAGGCATGCATTTACTATACTGAAAAAGTGTTTGGTTGTTGAAATGATCCATGTAGGCCAGAATAACCTTGGTTTGTATTTTTGCTCAGAATGAAATAAATTTAAATAAAATAACACTATTTCATTCATTTAAATCTCATTTAAATTACAGTTTCAAGTTTAAATAATTCTGCAAAGAAAAACTCTATATTTACACCTACAATCCCTTTAAAAAACATTGTTTTGGTTTTCCCTGGAATTTTGTGAACTTTCTGTCACATTTGTTCTGATAATTGTGCGATTTAATACAGAATGTACAAAACATTTCATGCAGAAATAGAATTTTCCATGAATTAAATATTACCATATTTGCAAAAAAACACTCTTAAAGTACAAAACTATGCAATCTTTATGAAAATTACCTTATTATAAGAACCCATTACAAGAATAAAACAATGCTGACACACCCAGTGTAGTTTTTAACCAGTGAACCTGCTAAAAGTTGAAGAATGATCCTGCTATTCTGATATTTTTATGTAATAACAATTTCATTACTGAAGCGCTGCATTCAACAACATGACAATGAATAATTTAAAACATCCAAAGTTGCAGTTGCATTTTATCACAAAGAATAAAGACAAATGTTGAAGAACAAAAGTTAAAAAAAAAATCTAAACATCTTTATCATATAAAGAAATAAAAAATATCATGAGCAAAAAATAGAGTGTACAAATACAGTGCATGTACTACTGAAGTGTGATATTTTGACTTGAGGTAAATGAACAAGCAAGCCCTAAATCTGATTTGGTGATCTCAAACCTTACTGGCGTGTTTCACAGAGCAATTTATGTTGCTCCAAACTAAAATGTACCCATCCATGAAATACCACGCTTTATCTAGGTGACATTTAAAGGAGTAGTTCACACAAAAATAAAAATTTGCTGAAAAATACCTCATCCTCAGTCCATCCAAGATGTAGATGAGTTTGTTTCTTCATAGGAACAGATTTGGAGAAATGTAGCATTACATGACTTGCTTACCAATGGATCCACTGCAGTGAATGGGTGCCGTCAGAATTAGTGTTTGTTTGTAAGAAACAAATCCACCATTAACACGTTTTTAACTTCAAACTTCTGGCTGAAGGTTCATATTCCAAAATCCAGTGAAAAAGTAATCTTGTCTGAATCAGGAGAGAAATATGCACAGATTAAGTAACATTTACAAGTTAATACAGTCCATAATAGTTCTAAAAAAATATGTGGGTGGATTTTGATGTGAGAGGACAAACAGAGGATGGACTTTTTCACTGGAGGAAACGTTATTATGGACTCGTATTTTGGCCAGAAGCAATGGTTTAAAGTTAAAACGCTTTGATGGATTTGTTTATTGATGGACTGGAGTGATGTGGATTATTGTGATGTTTTTATCAGCTGTTCAGACTCTCATTCTGACGGCACCCATTCACTGCAGAGGATCCGTTGGTGAGCAAGTGATGTAATGCTACATTTCTCCAAATCTGTTCTTATGAAGAAACAAACTCATCTACATCTTGGATGACCTGAGGGGAGGGGGAGTACATTTTCCGCAAATGTTAATTTTGGGGTGAATTATTCCTTTAAGTGTTGACACAATAGGTAGCATTCCTGAATTCAAGCACATCTGATCTGCTTTTTGCAATCATGACAAAAATAAGTCTAGACACTTTAAATAATTTCATAAAGCCTGAATTTTTATACGGCATCTTCTGCATTCTCTTCAATTAAATTTAATTCACAGGTTTTTTAAATGTTTGGGATTTTTTTATACAAATATTGCTCTGTAGAGTAAGGGGAAAAAACTCCATCAAGAACCTTTCCTTGCTTAAGGGGAAAAGTAATGCAAACTGTGCTGCGGGTGCAAAAGGTCCAACTACACAAGTTTTAATTGCGTGAACGTGCAACCTGACAATTATGAGCAATGTGCAAAGTGGATTTGTGCACAGAACTTCATTAACTTTAAATATCTCTATTTATAAGACACAGATACAGGTCGAGATAAACTAATCCAGTGGATGTGAGACTGATTTTAACATTCAACAAACCAACCAACCAACGGTCACGTTCCTGCCCAGCAGTTATGAATAAATACACACTGGAGGTCCATTTCCAAATAAAAACAATAATGCTTTATCAGGATGAAACTGCTGTTTTGCTACCAAAAATAAATTATAAACAGGTTTAATCAGAAATCCCAAAAAACCATGACAAACAATCTCTCAGCTCTGGATTTTTTAAAAGAGGAACAAGTACCATTAAGAAGTGTTTTTCACAGCACGCAATTATCTGAGACACAGTACCACGGGCGTCTGCTTCTGAATTCAGGAGAACTGGACTGTCTTTATTGTGGATTGCTCTCATAGGTGGGAAACATGGACTTGCGTGTTTTGGGTGGCGGCGGTGGAGGCTTGTTTTCAACTTTCGCCGGTAAAGGAGGCGTGAACTACAGGTGAAATAAAAGACGAAAAGCATTTTAGCTTTCTATACCATTTATATTTTTGTCAAAGTTTTTAGATCAAAATACATATAAACGTACAAAGGAAATTGTAAATTTACTGCTAATAACTGAGCTATTTTCTTAGTGCAGACTGTGCATGCTGTGTCTTACGTCAGAGGTGGAGTTATAGATGCTCTCACTCTCGTGAGGGTGTTTTTTGGGTGGCATTGGTGGAGGGGTGTTCGTGATGTCCGGTGTGCTGAAGTCACTCTCGCTTGGGAGACACGTGTAACCTACGGGACAATGATCAATATGAGGTTTAATAATGTTGATACAGATGTGCTGTGTGCAGGATCAGTGTGCTGGATGATGGTGTTCTTTGTATTCAAAGTTTCCTTAAATGCCTGTAAGAATTTTCAAACATTTAACCCTGGGATTCATGAATTTTTAAACCAAAAAAATATATATATGTGTGTGTGTGTGTGACCCTGGACCACAAAACCAGTCTCAAGTCGCTGGGGTATATTTGTAGCAATAGGTAAAAATACATAGTATGGGTCAAAATTATTGATTTTTCTTTTATGCCAAAAATCATTAGGATATTAAGTAAAGATCATGTTCCATGAAGATATTTTGTAAATTTCCTACTGTGAATATATTAAAACTTAATTTTTGATTAGTAATTATATATATATATATATATATATATAAATCAGTATTATTTTTGTATTATTTATATAGTATTTATTCATATTTTGAATTAAGTTTTTTATATATTCGGTTTTCATTTTAATTTTAGTTTAACTTTTAGTAATTCATAATTTCAGCATGATTTTTAAAAAATAAATTGACACTTTTATTCAGTGAAGATGCATTAAATTGATCAAAAGCGACAGTAATGATTGTTACATTATCACAATGGATTTCTATTTCAAATGAATGCTGTACTGTTTAAACTTTAAATTCATCAAAGCCGTCTGAAAATGATCTTTCCACAAAATAATTTCATAATATCATATAATTATTAATAATTTCTTTCCATTTTCCTGAAAATTATGAAGCAGCAACTGTTTTCAGCATTGATAATAATAAGAAGAAATGTTTCTTAACCATCAAACTAGTATATCAGAATGATTTCTGAAGGATGATGTGACACTGAATACTGAAGTAATGATGCTGAAAAAAAATCAGCTTTTCATCACAGGAATAAATTACATTTTAAAATATATTCAAATAGAAAGCAGTTATTTTAAACCGCAATAATAGCTCTTTTCTTTTTTTTTTACTGTATTTTTGATCAAATAAATGCAGCCTCGATGAGCACAAGAGACTTCTTTCAAAACCAACCCCCAAACTATTGAATGGAAGCGTATACTGACAACAATTTTATTTTAAAGAAAATGTACTATAGCACCATGGTACAGTGATGGTAGCATTACCATATTCATGCACCATGGTAAAGAAAAACCATAGCTCATGTAAAAAAAAAAACAATCATCTGTTTGTGTTGGATGTGTGGTTGTGCACTCACTGGAGCTGCGTGGTGTGTGCGGTGAGGCAGGCAGAGGGCTGAGAGGGTTGTATAAACTCAAATTGGATGATTCTCCATGAAACAGCGACAGCGTGAGTCTCCGGTCTCCTATCGTCAGACTTTTAGGCCTTGGCTGCTTCTCTGGAGGAATCTGCCACCACACAGACAGCGCATAAAATGAATCATATCTCCAAATATTAAATTAGTCCACTTTAAAAATGTTCTTTCCTACGATTTATTCCACTCAGTCCTTCAATTTCACTATGAAATGACATAAATCAACGTCAAATAGAGTGTTTACATCAGAGAATGGTCAAAGGAATGGTCAAAAAGTAAATAAAAGGCACCTCGTCACTGTCAGCGGGTCGCTCCAGTAAGACCTGAGACTTGCTCATACTCCATTCTTTCCTGTTCTTCTTACTTATCCGATTATCTTCCTCCGAGCGAGACAGAACCGAAACCCTGCTGTCGCTCACATGGGAGAGCAGCGAGCTGAGAGAAAAAGAGACAATCAGATGAAAACCTTTTGCACGCCTATACAAATCCTCTGAGCATGACGTCCATGTATTATACATTTGTACGACAACATTCTGGTCAAGCAACACATTTGCTTTAAGGTCAGGTGTCTCTTTTTTTTTTTATCTTAAAATATATTTTTTCCTATCTCAGTTTAATTCAATTCAACTCAAATTTATTTGTATAGCGCTTTTCACAGTCCACATTGTTTCAAAGCAGCTTTACAAAAAATGCATGCGTCTACATTGCAATTTTTTAATGTGAAGAGACTATACTGTAAGTAAGCCACTTGTTGGTTGAGTGACGCAGAAGTGGAAACCTCCAAATCGCAACCCGATATAAAACTTCATTATACACTTATTCTTGAGAGATTCTTCGGAGATCTGGGTCTCATTCTCTCGGCTGCCTGTCTTGGTAATTGCTACTTATTTATATGATATACACGCTTGATTAGCATTTCGAGAAGAACACATCTGCTAAAAACTTAAGAAACACTGAAATAAAAGGAAGGTCAGTGAACAAAAGAGGTTTTTCAAACATAGTTGGAAACAGCGAAATGCTTTGAGTACCACTGCTTCTGACTAACATAGAAAAGTCACAATAGAAAAGCACAAACTATTGTTGCCATTGTTTTCATTTGAATTCTGAAATTTTAACATGCAAAGGAAACAATAAGATGTTCTAAACTCTTCTCAAGGACAAAAATACGTTTATTTAAATGAATTTTAGTCTAAAACTCCAATTATGTCAGTCTGAAACAGTCTGAGCAGCACATTTTAGCACTTATTGTTTTATGAATCAGTCACAATGTACTTCCTTTTGAATTTCCGAATTACGTTGTAAATTTGCAATAACTGATAAATGACTGATATTAAATAAATATACTATTTTGCCTAAATAAATTTTAAAAAACACAAAAAATAAATTCCATATAATATTATAAATTATTATGTGTATGTGTGTGTATACAGTGTATATATATATATATAGGCTGATACTAGATATTCAATAGATATTCAAAAATAAATTAATTGTGCATCTCTAACAGAAATGTTTCAGCAATTTTTGTCATTTAACTAGTATAGAAGCTCAAGCAATATGTAAGTTATGCAAAAAACAGCTAGATACTATCTCAATATGAAAAGTTCATGTAAATGTAAATGTAAAGAGGTTGTAATCAAAATATCGAATTTTTAATTTTAGTTTCTCTTCATTTTTTCCATCGCAATTTTATAAAGTCTCGATATAAGTTTTTTCAAAGTTGAACTTTCATTAATTTTACATGGCTTTCAAAACATTTTTTGTGCGAGATGCGAGTGCAACAGTAATAGATGCCCGTCTAGAAAATGCGTGTAATATGTGTTCTGAGTGAACGGCTTGGTTTCGGTTTTGATGTAAACAAGATCTTCTCCGCATTGATGTTCTCTTTTTCCGCTATATTTTTAAGGAACAATGCAGCAGCGCCACATCTAGTGGCTTCAACTGGATAGGCTAACAAAAACATTATAATGCAACGACACTTACATTGTCATCGCATCTCGTGCGCCGCTGATAAGACTGCCTCCTTAACGCACACCTAAAATTCGAATGCAACGTTTTTGCATTCGAATGTGGATTTTTATTTTAAATTCGACGAATATTCGAAATTCGAATTTTTTTTTGACAGCCATAAATCACAATAATGACTTTGCAGCAAAAAAACAAAAAAAAACAAGGCAAGTGTTCTATCCAGTTACGCATGACTAATTTGGGATCATTTCAACTGCAAATACTCGAGGGAAAATAGCCTAATCATTGAAAACTGGTTAAAGGTTGTCATTTACTCATTTAGATATTTTTCCCCCTATATTATTGGGGAGTTAATGGTAATTAAGCACTTGTTTAATGAGAATCCACTTATCCAGCACCTACAAGAACCAATTAAACACGGAGGTTAAACGGATTAATGTCATGTTTGTCCACTAGCAGAAAGTGTAATTACATGGGAAACTGAATCTATCCGTGACCTTTCCATGACCACAGGAACTCTGTACTGTGGCAAATGAGCCCTCAGTGCGGTGCTGAAAACAAGGGAGTTTATTTCTAGGAATGAGAGAAGAGGACGCAGTGGATACTGACTCCTGAGAAGCAGGTCTGGACGAGTTTCCGTCAGAGGAGCCTGAGCCGGTGGAGTGTCCAGAGGAGGCGTTTGAGATAGTGGACATCCGTCTGAGAGTGGAGGACATGATGTACGGCATCACCATCGACCCCACGCGACTCTTTTTCTTCTCTGTCAGAGAGCAGGGCTGGAAATACACAAGCACAAACACATTTCTTGTTAAGGCATAACATGGCTCTCATTGACTTCTACTGTAATTCAATTCAAACAGACTAACTCAAAGTCAAGCATTTATAAATGCAAGTTTGGCATTATTTAGTCTCCCTATTAAAGATGAAATATGTCATTTCTGCCCCACCCAGTAAGATTTTTTATTATAGAAAATAATATTTTCATTCAGCAAGGATACATCAAATTGATAAAAAGTCACAGTAAAGACATTTATAATGTTACAAAAGATGTCTCTCGTTCAGAATCCTGAACAAAAAATGTATGTGTTTCCACAAAAAAAAAATGAAGCAGCATAACTGTTTTTAACATTGATAATAATAAATAAATGATTCTTGATCAGCAAATCAGTCAATTAGAATGGTTTCTGAAGGATCATGTGACACTAAAGACTGGAGTAATGATGCTGAAAATTCAGCTTTGCATCACCGGGAAAAAACTACATTTTTAAATATATTGAAATAGAAACCAGATATTTAAAAAAAAAAAAAGTGAGGGACGTGACATGTGGCCAAGTATGGTGACCCATACTCGGAATTAGTGCTCTGCATTTACCCGTCCAAAGTGCACACACACAGCAGTGAACACACACACACCGTGAACACACACCCGGAACAGTGGGCAGCCATATATGCTGCGGCGCCCGGCGAGCAGTTGGGGTTCGGTGCCTTGCTCAAGGGCACCTCAGTCGTGGTATTGAAGGTGGGAGAGAGCGCTGTACATTCACTCCCCCCACCTACAATCCCTGCCGGTGCGAGACTCGAACCCACAACCTTTGGGTTACGAGTCCGACTCTCTAACCATTAGGCCACGACTTCCCTTAAGTTGTTAGCAG
Source organism: Sinocyclocheilus anshuiensis (assembly GCF_001515605.1). NCBI lineage: Eukaryota > Metazoa > Chordata > Actinopteri > Cypriniformes > Cyprinidae > Sinocyclocheilus > Sinocyclocheilus anshuiensis. Next base: position 128,122 of record NW_015555768.1, read on the forward strand.
AGGATGATTAACAACTTTACAATTGGTTACAATTTTAAATTGTAATTATATTTCACAATATTACAGTTTTTACTAGATTTTTAATTACATAAATGCAGTCTTGGTGAGTGTAAGAAACTCCTTTAGAAACATTTAAAAATCTTAAAAACTTTAAACTTTTGAGCTGTAGTGTTAGTATGTGGGATTTTTGCTTAGTAAAAATGCTTAAAGTAAACATTTCCAAGTAAAGTAATAGAATGCTTCTGCACAACAAGTCTGATTTTAATAGTTATTCATTCATTTAGGGCAAAAATTAAGGGATGAGTTGTGTGCCATCTAATAAGAACTGCTTATAGTTGTCTCTGCATATAAACCGGGATGGGAGAAAGTATTTTAACATTAAAACAATGACATGCTTCACCTTTAAGATATTATTCCTTTAGTGGACCACACTTGTGGCATACACAAAAAAAACATCTTAATGAAGAGACTACAAAGTGCAGGCTTTACTATGTTGTGGGGACCAAATGAACCTGCAAGTATAGCAAAAACCTGACACACAGACAACAGTCACTTCTTTAAAGCAGATCTGTCCTCCCTCATGTAGTCTACAATCTCACGAAAATGAACCTTGTGTTGTCTTAGCTGATTTCAAAACTCTTTGAAAGAAATTGTTAGACAATATCCCGTATGAATCGTTTCCTCAGATCTGAAACATTTCCTCCCAGAAACTGCAACCCCTCTGTCTGGCTCTCGCAGATCCCTCGATTAGAGTCGAATCCGTCAGACTCACTAGAGTAATGACACCATAGAGTTTCTCCACTTTAGCACGCAGGTCCTGGAAGCAGGTGACGAGTCTGTTGTGAAGGGGTTTGAGCTGCTCTGTGGATTTCTCTCCGTGAATCCGAATCCCCTCATCAAGCAGCGGGATCTGAGACAGAAAAGACATTAAAGTTTAAAATTTAACACTCAATTGAATTTAAGACTTTGATGCTTTTACAGTACCTGATTTCAATATGACAAAACATACAGTCACCTTTATTTATATAGTGCTTTTAACAATACAGACTGTGTCAAAGCAACAACTATACAGTGTATAACTATACAACTATACAGTGTAACGGTATGAATGTGTCAAGAGATTTTGCAATAGATATATTTGGAGATATAATGTGTTAAAGGGGTCATATGATGCTTTTTTAAAGATCATTATTTTGTGTATTTGGTGTAACAGAATATGTTGACATGCTTTAATGTTCAAAAAACACATTATTTTTCAAATACTGTACATTATTGTAGGTTCTCTAT
>NW_015555768.1:129461-137589 GCF_001515605.1 Sinocyclocheilus anshuiensis
GTGTTAGAACTAGCCGTTTTAGGGGGGTGTGGCAGAGTCTTAACTTTGATAAAGAATATCTCTTTGGTTTTGAGACTTTAGTCTTTGCAACTTCAGGGATCTTATCTATTCACGAACAGCTTGTAACACTCCAAAGAGAAAGGAAAACTTGAAATTGCATCATATGACCCCTTTAAATGTTCATTTGGCCAACTCTGCATTAGCACATAGGCTACAGTACATTCACTAGCCGCTTTATTTGGCACACCTCTTCAGCTGCTGCAAATATGTAATCTGCCAATCACACGGCAGGAACTCAATGCATTTAGGCATGTAGACATGGTCAAGACAAATTGCTGAAGTGCAAACTGAGCATCAGAATGGGGAAGAAATGGGATTTAAGTGACTTTGAACGTGGCATGGTTATGGGTGCAAGACAGGCTGGTCTGAGTATTTCAGAAACTGATGATCTACTGGGATTTTAATGCACAACCATCTCTAGGGTTTACAGAGAATGGTCCAAAAAAAAAAAAGAGAGAAGATATCCAGTGGCAGTTCTGTGGGTGAAAATGCCTTGTTGATGCCAGAGGTCAGAGGAGAATGGCCAGACTGGTTTGAGCTGATAAAAAGGCAACACTAACTCAAATAACCAATTGTTACAACCGAGGTATGCAGAAGAGCATCTATGAATGCACAACATGTCGAACCATGAAGCAGATGGGCTACAGCAGCAAAGATCACACTGAGTGCCACTCCTGTAAGCTAAGAACAGGAAACTGAGACTACAATTCAAAATTGGACAACAGAAGACTTGAAAAAGGTTGCCTGGTCTCATGAGTCTTGATTTCTGCTGTGATAGTAGGATCAGAATTTGGCTAAACAACATGAAAGCATGGATCCATCCTGCCTTGTATCAATGGTTCAGACTGCTGTTGGTGTAATGGTGTGGGGAATGTTTTCTTGGCACATTTTGAGCCTCTTGGCATTAATTGAGCATCGTTTAAATGCCACAGCCTGAGTATTGTTTCTGAGTATTATGACCACAGTGGACCCATCTTGTGAGGGCTGCTTCCAGCAGGATAACGTGCCATGAAACGAAGTTCAAATCATCTCAAACTGCTTTCTTGAACATGACAATGAGTTCAATATACTGAAATGGCCTCCACAGTTACCAGATCTCAATCCAACAGAGCACCTCTGGGATGTGGCGGAACAGGAGATTCACATTATGGATGTGCAGCCGACAAATCAACAGCAACTGTGTTATGCTATTATATCAATATGAACCAAAATCTCAGAGAAATGTTTTCAGCACCTTGTTGAATCTATGCAACAAAGAATTAAGGCAGTTCTGAAGGCAAAAGGGGGTCCAACCCAGTACTAGCAAGGTTTACCCGATAAAGTGGCTGGTGAGTATGTATGGTTTCAAAGCTAATAGACATTTTGATTTAAATAAAATAAAAAAAATACTTTTTGTGATGAATAATCTTTTGCTTTGCATCTCAGATACAAAGAGAACATAATCAAATGAGACAAATTACCTATTATTAAAGTATTTAATTAATTGGTTGTTTAATATACACTACTGTTCAAAAGTTTGGGTCAGTAAGATGTTTTTATTTTATTTTTTTTTTCAGTATTCAGTGGCAGTCAAATCTGAACATTTCTAAAATGATAAAAACATTTCTAATGATAAGAAAAACTTTCTATTCATAAAACAATTCTGAAAAAATCTTGAGTAGCAAATTAGCATATTAGAATGATTTCTGAAGGATCATGTGACATTGAAGACTGGAGTAATGATGCTGAAAATTCAGCTTAAATAAATTACATTTTAAAATAGAAAACTGTTATTTTAAAATGTAATAATATATCACAGTATTACTGTTTTTACAGTATCTTTGATATTATATGGCGAGCATAAAAGACTTCTTATAAAAACATTAAAAATCTTACTGACCACAAACTTTTGAACAATAGTGCATAAGCCATTTTTTTCACTAATCTATTGTGATACAGTTACCATGGTGTAAAATTTTTGTCATATCTCCTACACCTATGTGGATATATTAAGCATTGTTTAAATGTTTCAACACAATACAGATCTGCAGAAGCGTCACCTGCAATGCGATCAGGTGTTTTAAGACTTCAATGCGTTCCAGGTGGTCGGGGTTCTTCTTCATGTAGGCCTCTGTGAAAAACGCCTGAGGGGCGAAACAAAAATCTCAGTTAATATCAGCCAGTCCTCCAGCAGACCTAAAGCCTCGATCAATTTTTCATATTTGACCAGGAGAAAAGATACAGAGGAACTGTGGAGCACAACTGACTGATTCAGTCAGTATTATCAGGTGGATAGCTTGATTTGGGCTTGACTTATTTTGGTTAAATTAATAGAAGCAGCAGAAGAGGAGAAAGTCTAACCTTCTCGTAGTTGGAAAAGCCACCCATGACAGCTGGGTCCACGATTCCATTGAGCATCATGGAGAGGGGGTGCACAGGAAGAGAGCGGTCACACGCCTGCTGCTGCACCAGATTACTCAGCTTCTCATTGGCCAGCTCCATTGTTTCTATGGCGTTGTCCAAAGGGCTGATCTCTTCCTACAAACAAGTAACAACATTCGATGGATTATGATTATAAAATCCAATTATGATCATACACTACCCATTTTTTTTTAAAGAAATTAATACTTTTATTCAGCAAAGATGCATTAAACTGATCAAAAGTAACAGTAAAGACATTTTAATGTTACAAAAGACTTCTATTGTGTGTTTATAGAGCAGCAAATCAGCATATTAGAATGATTTCTGAAGGATCATGTGACACTGAAGACTGGAGTAATGATGCTGAAAATTCAGCTTTGCATCACAGGAATAAATTACATTTTAGAATATATTCATATAGCAAACAGTTATTTTAAATTGTAATAATATTCCACAATATTACTGCTTTTTTCTGTATTTTTGATTAAATAAATAAAAAAAGACCTCAAACTTTTGAAAGTGTACATTTATGAGAAAGACATAAAACAGCACATTAAATATCATTACATCAGCAGAAATATTACTGCAGAGGCAGAAAAATTCATTACAATTTGATAAAAGATTACAAAGAGAGTAACATGCGCACAATAAGGTACATTTGTGACGAAAGTGAACAGGATTAATTTTGATGTCATGATGTCTTTAAAATCAGTATTTGTGTTCATAGACACATTTGACATTTAACAATAAAAGACGGTTTTCGATTGTTTGGAGAAGGACGAGTAACTCACCACCGACATGGATTTCACTTCAAACCACTTGAGGATTCCCGGGAAGCAGTATGCCGTGATATAGGTGGTCCTTTCGATCCACATGGTCTGTGAGGTCAAAGACAGAGAGCCACATTTACACAGATGAGAAAGACATAAAACAGCACATTAAATATCATCATTACATCAGCAGAAATATTACTGCAAAGGCAGAAAAATTCATTACAATTTGATAAAAGATTACAAAGAGAGTAACATGCGCACAATAAGGTACATTTGTGACGAAAGTGAACAGGATTAATTTTGATGTCATGATGTCTTTAAAATCAGTATTTGTGTTCATAGACACATTTGACATTTAACAATAAAAGACGGTTTTCGATTGTTTGGAGAAGGACGAGTAACTCACCACCGACATGGATTTCACTTCAAACCACTTGAGGATTCCCGGGAAGCAGTATGCCGTGATATAGGTGGTCCTTTCGATCCACATGGTCTGTGAGGTCAAAGACAGAGAGCCACATTTACACAGAGGGTTCCAAGAGCTGAAGGATAATCATATCCATTTATGAATAATTATATAGGGCTGAATTACAGGCTCTAGTGAAACAACAACATTCAATTTTATTGGCAATAAAAGCGATATTTCAGTGTTCGCGTGCGTCCACTTTCTTTTAAAAGGGTTATCGAAATCATTATCATCAGGGCTTGACAATTGAACATTTTTAAAAGACATCGGATATGGATTTTTAAACAATTTCATAGAGACTGCATTTAAAACATTTTTAATCTATTAAATATCTTAAAACGGAGCAGAAACTAGAAATACTTATGTTTTTTTTTTTCTTTCATAAAACACAAAAAGACATGTTAGGTAGAAGATATTACAAAGCTTGAATAAAAATAAAAAGTAGTGAGTAATTCTTACTGCCAAGATCCAAAGACAACCAAAAAAAAAAAAAAGCATCATGAAAGCAACAGTCAATGCAATAGTTGTATGAACTACTTAACTACCTAACATTTCATTTATTTTAATGACTCTTCCACTTTTAGCAATTTTTTTCAAACAGAATGTTCAGGTTTGTCATGACTGGGATCTTGCAGGTCACAAACAATTTTGATGAAAACCACCATCCATTCACTAGCGGGGTTTGAGTCTGACAATTTAACCTGAAGCTTGCTTAACAGTTTCGACTGATACATGCTAAAATATGTATAGAATGTCAACAATGCTATAAGAAAAATATCAGCCAATTTAATCTGAAATCAGCTTTCATTCACCCTAATTATCCTCATCTGCCTTATCAGTCAACCGTTGCACTTCAGTATTTGTTCAATGTTTGCATGCCTGTATGCGATAACACCAACAATATAAAGCATAACTCACAGCAAACTCATTGTCAGGATCTTTTTCTCCTTTCCTGAACGGTCTTGAATATTGGAACTTTTCCACCTCGTTTGTCCTGTAATAACTGAGAAAACAACAGAAGGTCTACAAGAGCATTATTTATAAGAGATGTGAATCGTGACAAGTGTGTGGATTCATACTTGAGGATTTGTTCAGGAAGTTCCTTGTCCTTGAACTGTGAAGGTAAGTTTAGGACAGGCTTCACCATAAAACACTGAATATCTGCGGAGAATTGATTAAGGGTAGAAAACTGTTCACATTTCTGCAATTTGGCCCCAAAAAGCATTTGGATGCAATACTTGTTTAATTTGAAGCACAAACACTACCATTCACAAGTTTGGGGTCAGTAGGTCAACCAAAGCATGCATTTTAATGAGTACTTGATGCAAAAACTTCACTGCATCATTTTGGACCTTTGGATCTGAAAACAGATTGCAGAAAAAGTGATTTTAAATGTACAGTGGCTATAAAAGAGTAACAACTAAAAATGTCTGAATGTCACTGCATTATATAACAAAATATCAAGGCAAGCAGCAACTAAACATTGCTGTGAAATGTTTTGCTTAAAAGTGTTATCTTTTAAAATTAAGGCCATTTGCTTTGATATTCTTTAATCCAATGCAATCACAGTCAGACATTTTAAAGGTGTCACAAGTGCTTAAACATTTTTAAATAAAAGTTATACTAATCTATGCATTATATCCATCATAAATCTAAATATATGTAAATATACAGTACCATTTAAAATGATTGGGTCGGTAAGATTTTTTATGTTTTCTAAAAAGGTCTGTTATGCTCACCAAGGCTGCATTTATTTGACCAATATACAGTAAAAAAAAAAAAGTAATATTATTAAATATTATTACAATTTGAAATATAGTTGTTTTCTATTTGAATATATTTAAAAATGTAATTTATTCATGTGATGCAAAGCTGAATTTTCAGCATCATTACTATTCAGTGTCACATGATCCTTCAGAAATCATTCTAATATGCTGATTTGTTGCTTAACAAACATTTCTTCTTATTATTAATGTTGAAAACAGGTTTGCTGCTTCATATTTTTGTGGAAAAATATGTGAAACAATGCATTTTTTCAGGATTCTTTAATGAATAGAACGTTCAAAAGAACAACATTATTATAAATGTCTTTACTGTCACTTTTGATCAATTTAATGCATCCTTTCTGAATAAAAACATTAATTTCTTTAAAAAAAAATACCCGAAACTTTTGAATGTTAATGTAATTAATTGTTTGTACACAAATTTGTACACAAAAAATAAATAAATAAAAATAATTTCAAATAAAAATAAAATATATTCTACTCCGTTTTTTTCTACAATATCAGTATTTTGCTAAAGAGTAAAGGATACGCTGACCGGGTGAGTTACAGATGTTGTCACCAGGGGGCGATGTGATGGTCATCTTCACTGCATTGGGAAACTGAGACATCAGCTTCAAGCTAAAGTCCTCCAGCCACTCATACTCTTTACCACGGTAAATGAACATTTTGTTCTGTTTGGAACAGGCAGAGTAAAAATTGATGATAAAAAAAAATACCCAAAACTTTTGAATGTTAATGTAATTAATTGTTTGTACACAAATTTGTACACAAAAAAATAAATAAATAAAAATAATTTCAAATAAAAATAAAATATATTCTACTCCGTTTTTTTCTACAATATCAGTATTTTGCTAAAGAGTAAAGGATACGCTGACCGGGTGAGTTACAGATGTTGTCACCAGGGGGCGATGTGATGGTCATCTTCACTGCATTGGGAAACTGAGACATCAGCTTCAAGCTAAAGTCCTCCAGCCACTCATACTCTTTACCACGGTAAATGAACATTTTGTTCTGTTTGGAACAGGCAGAGTAAAAATTGATGAAGACAGTATGAATGACCACATGATCTGCTGCAACCTTTAACTATAAGCTTCTTCCTCTACTCGAGTGATATCCATGGCTTGATATCTGGCATGCACAACCAATAATAAGCCTTTCATTTCATTAGACTTCTAAGGGGCTCTTGTATCTGTAAAAGTAGCGCCAGGGTTTCCAAACCCCTGACTGTGAAAACAAAAGTAGTATTTTCTTGTTAAAACCCAATTACTCAGAGAGCTCTTTGGGGAGAGCTGTAATCAAAATATCTGTTTTCCATTGGCAATGCTTGACGCTGAAATGCCAAACATCAAGCCGACCCTGCCAGCATGTTTGTGTCACCATTTAATCCATAGTTTACAGATTTTTCACTCTGCATAAACAACAGAAAATTAGACATTTGTGCAACAAATGGAGGAAAAGCTCTCCAAGTTGTTGTTGGAAAATCGTATTCCTCATTCCGGTTTCATTAACGCCATTAAAAAATGTAAAATTCACTCACCCTGAGGAAGGACGGGAAACCCTGTCCGTAGTATCCCACTGCGAAATATTCAGGCTGGGGTCTCATTGCGTGCATGATGTTCTCATAATACTGTGCCTGCTGTTTCTGTGTACAAAAACAACTGGTATTTGTTCATTTGAATTTGCAATTGAGGCATTTAAAAGTCAAGCATAAAAGGAAGAGTTCAGTCAAAAACGAAAACACTGTCGTCATTTGCTCACCCTCATGTCATTTCAAACCCGTATCAAAATGAGGGATTTATGTGTATTCACTATGCTCTTATTCATTGCAATGAAGGTGAATGAGGTGCTTGTGAACTTCAATGCAATTCCTATGAAGTCATGCAACAGCTTAAAGTGAGGCAAATCTAAATACCCACTAATATCGCCAACATTCAACCATGTCTGATGGTTACAAAAACTGTTCATTAATAGACAAATGCATAACTTGTTTGACCCCTATTGCACGTAATCCTGCTAACACAAAGGCTTCAGTCAACTTCAATTACTTTTATCTGCCCCCATAGTGCCTTTGATCAAAGCACTTAACCCCTGGTCCTTCACTTGGAAAGACCAACAATTATCCTTTTAGTAGCTTATTTTAAGAGGTTAATAATAATCAAGGTCTTAGTAGTCATTAAAAATGTTAAAATTGTTGAAATTGTTCGTACAACTCTGAAAATAATGCTTTGGATAGCATGTGACACTTTTAATTGTGGCAACCCTGAAGAATTGCAATTATTGGCAATAATTTTTAATGTTCTTGAGATTCTATGAATCATTTCACCCATTCCTAGGACGCACAATTTTTTTAGAACCCTTCTGTGCAAATGAGGCTCTCTGACTTTGACCTCTCAGACCATGTGGCTCTTCTGTTGTTATATATGGCATTGCAACTGTGATTCCTTCACTGCAGCTCTCAAATCTGTTTCAATATATGTAAACATAAATAGAAGTTATGCTAGAGACTTTTCAGGGTTTACTTATTAAATACAAGTTGTATGTACTACAGTGTTCCTTTTGATAACTAAAACTATTACACATATTTTGGTAATTTAAATAAAGCTGAAATTTTATACATATATATATATATATATATATATATATAT
>NW_015555768.1:137660-142591 GCF_001515605.1 Sinocyclocheilus anshuiensis
TATATATATATATATATATATATTAGTATTATTATTATTATTATTATTATATATACACAATGAAAAATGTACCCTTGAAATTTTTAAAGATTAGAAATGCTGCCTTGGCAACTAGCTGAAATTAATAAGTTTACTCAAATGACTACAAGTGAGATACAAATTCATTTAAGCTATATGAAACAAAAACGAATAAAAATGACAAAAGCACATAACAAAATTACTAACACACTAAAATCTCTAACTACATGTATGGTTTAATGCTGTTTTTTTGTCATTTATGAAGTTTGACAGCGTCCCAATTGACTTTAAATGTATGCAAAAAAGTGTGCTGCCTGAACATTCTATTAAATATCTCAATTTTGCTCCGTCAATAAAAAATAAAATAAAATCAAACCAATTAGGAATGACATAAGGATGAGTAAATGATGACAGAATACGTGTTTTTAAACATATTTAAAGGGACAGTCCAACCATTTTCTCAGTGGAACATAAAAAAATACATTTTGTAGATTGTATGGTGGAAAAATACAATGGAAGTCAATGGGAAAAGAAACTGTTTGGTTACCAACAATCTTCAAAATATCTTATGTTTTCTGCAGAAGAATCAAATAGAAGTTTGAAGCAACGTGAGGGTTAGTAAATTACAGAATTTCCATTTTTGGGTGAACTATCCCTTTAAGTTACGGTAGTTTTTACTGTACATTTTATGAACCACAGGATATAAAAAAGTTGAAAGCAGTTGTCCACCCAATTCATCAGCACCAACAGCAAACTTCTCTGATCTAACTGAAGTCAGCTGCCAAGTGAGAACTTCACTGAGCCAAGGGCAGAACTGAGAGGAGAGTGTGTAACTGCTACAGTAGCTGTAATCGCACCAGAGTTTCCTTCCTCCTCTTGCTTGCAAATTGCTATGTTTATTTCCTGTGCAGAGTGACGGCTGCTACCCAGCAGACAGGGTTATGAGTTACCAGCCCAAAACGTGAATAAATATGAAGAGCGTGAATCGAGACGAGCTCAAGGCTTGTCTCGCTAAAATGTTTGTACATCACAGAGCATCTCCTGCTCTGGCAGAAGCTCTGGGAGGCTTGTCTGTGGCGTTACCTTCAGATCACATTAACAAAGAAACAATAGGGAATTCTGACACGTCTGTCTTACCAGCAGTTGACTGAGCTCTATGAAATCAAACATTTGGTTTTCGTGAAGTTTAACAAGCTGTTTGGCCATCTCGATGGCCTTCTCCCACATCTGTGGACAAAAGAACAAACAAACAAGCTCAGAGTCTGGCTAATGGATGAGAAAACGTGTTGACTGCAAAAAAAAAATTGTGTTATTAAATATTCTGTTGTAAGTCTCCTTTATAGTGTTTAGAACCAATATTTTTGTTTGTTTGTTTTTTGAAGAATTTATACTTTTATACAGCAAGGATGCATTAAATTGACCAAAAGTGACAGTAAAGACACTAGATACACGGGGCAACTTTTTTAAGCAATGTTACGTGGGCACTTTCCCATTGAGAATGGGCAACAAATTTCTATCTGGATACTTTAGACCGGTCGTGGGTCCTGTGTCTCACCTTGTTGCCCGCTGACGGCAACATTGCTCAAAAATTTGCCCCGTGTATCATCACCTTTATAATGTTACAAAAGATTTCAATTTAAAATAAATGCTGTTCTTTCAAAACTTTCTATTCATAAAAGAATCCTAAAAAAAGGTTCTTGAGCACCAAATCAGCATCAGGGTTATTATAGTTAGTTAAAACTAAAACCAGTAAAATAAATAAATAAATAAATAATTTTTGTTACTTGAAATAAAATAAACATTATCTGAAACAAAATAAAATGTATTTTATTTTGATCTAGTTGCCAAGGCAACACTTCTTATTTTTCCAAAAACCAAAAATGTATAAAAATTGTACAGAAATGACATAACATAATAAAAACTATAATAGGATCTTAATGATACTAAAATAACAATAATCAGCATATTAGAATGATTTCTGAAGGATCATGTGGCACTGAAGACTGGAGTAATAATGCTGAAAATTCAGCTTTGACATCACAGGAATAAATTACTTAAAATTACTTTCTTATTACCTTAAATTAAAATAGAAAACAGCTTAAAATTCTGACAATATTTAACAATTTTACTCTATTTCATTTAACCAAATAAATGCAGCCTTGGTGAGAATAACAGACTTCTTTCAAAAACATTAAATAATCTTACAAACCCCAAAATTGTGAATGGTAGTGTAGTTAAATAGCAACATTTTTGTTCTTTACAGTTGTACTACCCTAAAAACTGTGTGCAAATGGCATGTAAGTGTATTTAAATTAAACTGAAATTAGATGTACAAGCTAAATACATACTTTGCCCTTGTCCAGATTGCACATTATCTCCTGAAAAAGTCTTTCCTTTAGCTCTTGTTGCGTCCACCCCTGAGTTCCGTCCCATGGGATCAGGTGGGGCGCACACGGCTTGTCGGACCACTAGAAAGAGAATGCAAGATTCAGTCATGCTAATCTCACTGATCTCATAATCACCAAACTATGTTGCAACTTCAAGGAACACGCTGCAAGGGCAACAGGTTTTTCAGCGCAGATATTCAAATGCAAGCAGACTAAGTTAACTTAAAATAATACGATTTTGAGGACTGACAAGCTTAATGTTTGGCTTTTATACAGGATAACAACTGACTTTCATTAGTTTTTCAGATAATCGTACCTGCTTCGTTAAAAAAACAGAACAGAGGTTGTCATTTCCAAAATCTACTGACATCCTTGTCAATGGAAAAACTCAAAATGTCTAATATTTCTGAAGCAAACTGTGAATACATGTAAATGTATACGTGATGTGAAAATGTGAAAGTATTTCTGTCAGACAATTTCATATGTATCATTTGTCGTCATTACATTTTATTATACAGTATGAGTCAAACTTGTGAAATTGGTTCTTATGACTAGACGTGCTGGTTTAATTGTATTAAAAGGTTTAAGGTTGTTTTTATTTGAAAAGAGCTGTTAACTTATGTTAACTTGTTTTTAACTTTTTTTGTATAACATTGTGATAATACCATACGTCATGTTTAAAGCTTTAGAAAATATGATAGTCACATGCCTACTCATGACCTCAAAACATTTTAATCTTAAAGGCTTTGACAGTAATGTTTGCAATTACTAGTATGAATTGCACCTACATATGTTTTTTAACAAAATTAAAAAAAAAAATGTATGGATGATTAGAACAGATAATGAATGAAAAGCAGCTCAAATAATGGATACTTTCAAAAAGCTCAAAGATAAGATTGTTTTCATTTGATTTTATTTAAATAAGTTTTAAATGGCCTATTGTTTGGTCACTACATACTTCTGATACTCCCATTTGAGTTATTTCTATTTTGATGACTTCATTAATAAATGGAGAAACAGCTGTAAAGAATAAATGTGTCTTAAATTTTGACTGTCAGTGTATTATAAACTATATCTGCATTATAATGGCCATTAGTCACCCTGCTTCCTAGATGTTCCTAGAAGGCTGGAGTACACTACACGACTTTTAAAATGTGAACAGATCAAACGATAGGCATCACACACTTGCCAACTTTGTAAATAGTCACAGAGGAAAAACTGGCCATCATACACTAAATGACCGAGGATCACACACTACCAGACTTTGAAGTCATTCCGATCCCAACAAACTCATGCAGAAACGTGCGCCTTGTTGCTAGGAGACGCATGACAAATAAAAACAATATGTGTTCTAAAATCGGTTCAAAATATCAAACATGTTTGATATCCTCCGACTGGATAGATTCATAGTCTGAAGCTAAAAAATCAGAGTCTGGGACTCTCATACACTACACGTTTTTCTATGCAATATGGCGACTTAAATCTGCAGACTGGCTCTGACTTTCAACAACTAGCGTCAACTTCCCCAGACTATAATTTGGGGCAAAAACCTGAGCAAAAGTCATGTAGAGCATTCCAACCTTAACCTACCCACTATCTATCCCTAGATGTCTCTATCTAACCTTAACCCAAATCTTAATAATAAGAGTCCAAACCTCCAACAGTTCAGCATGGAGCAGCAGGGTGTAGGCAGCCTCTGTGTAGTTCTCACAGTCCAGATGTAGATCTCGTAACTTGTACAGATACCTAATGAAAGACCACGAGATGTATAGATGCATGCATCAGATTCATATTTGTGCTTTTAATCATCTAAAACACTTACCGGATATAAATATCTTCCCTCTTCTTTTCTTTGTAAAAGTTCTGTGGACATGAGAGAGAAGATACAGAGATGTGATTTCATAAAAGTCTCAAAACATCTTTTATCCCTTATTGGATCCTTGCTGGTCTTTTCAGCAGGTTGAGCAGATAATAAGGAATATTTATAAATACTGCAGCTGTGTTTGAGTTCACAGGGTCTGCTTCTCACCAGGACGTTGACGGTGCAGCTCATGCGGAGCTCAGGGCTCTCATCATGGGTGATGGTGCGGTAAGCCAACAGGTTCTCCAGCAGACTACTTAAAAGAAGAGCCAACGCCTCACCAGACTGCGACAGATACCGGTGCCGTCGACAGCGCTCCAACAGCCTGGACACAACACACACACACAGCAAAGTACACAAACTAAGTACAGATACCCTAATAAAGTATTACTCCAGTAAAAAAGTATTAATAATTACATGTTCATGTTTACTTCAGTAAAAGTATAAAAGCATTTGATTTTTAATGTACTTAAAAAAAAAAAAAAAAAAATTTATTTTGTAAGAAACATAACCATATTTAAAACGTAATAATCACTTTAATGTCGCTTGCGCTCACTGTTGTAAACACAAGCAGTTCCGGGAGGATGACGTACATGGAAGCGCAGGGGAGAGATCAAAACAAAACAATGGTCACTAATTAGAAGTACAAAATGAGGATTTGTAAA
>NW_015555768.1:142652-144843 GCF_001515605.1 Sinocyclocheilus anshuiensis
GTCTAATGTGTGTTTTGGCCATGTAATGTTGCTGAAATTAAATATGTTATTACCTCTGACTCTGAGTCAGAGCAGCGATCATGGAAGAGAGAACACAGGCAGACAGCGCTGGAAGCTGCTAATGCTCATCAGTAAATCAGTGGAAAATAAATAGAAATCATGATTCTGTCTGAGCTGCGTTTTAAAATGAACACGCACTCGTGTAAATGCCTAACAGATGTGTAAACTTTATTAAAACTATTTGCACTGATTTATTGTGTTGGTTACACTTTGTTCCTGTGTGCAGTGGCTCAGGGGATGAGTCTTTGAGATTGTATAAACATCAAGCTGAAAAATAAAACCAAAGTTTTTTTTTTTTTAGATAATGTAATCTTGTTAAAATTTATTTCATAAAATTGGTATCGAAAAAAGTATCGTTCAGGAACCGGTATCGAAGTCAAGGTATCGGTATCGGTATCGATATCGAACATTTTTGAACGATACCCAGTCCTAGTGAGCGCAAGTTACATTAGTGATTATTACTTTTTGAATATGGATATTTTTCTTACAAAGACGCATTGTTTCGCTACAGAAGGCATTTGTTCACCCCCCGGAGCCGTGTGAGACACTATTTTATGGATGGGCGCATTTTATTTAACTGCTTTTGGACAGATGCATGCAACACCCGCTGAGTGCCATGAAACAGCTTGAAAGATCAAAGACAATTTTTAATATAACTCCGACTGGATTTGTCTGAAAGAAGAAAGTCATATACACCTAGGAGATGACTTGAGGGCGAGTATGGGCTAATTTAAATTTTTGGGTGAACTAACCCTTTAATATGCATTAATCTGCAAATAAGCAAACCTTTTTATTTTTTACCAAAACACGAAACTTCAAAATACTAAAATATACATTTAAGTCAAAGATAATTCAAATGCGCAAAGAACAAATATACTATATAGTACTTTAAAAATGTGTGTTGAGAGTATAAAAATACAAAGTACGAATGTCACATTGGGCAAAAATGCTAAACCTTTTTAAGAGGAACACAAATGCACTAGTTTTGTACATTTTTTTTTAAAGTGCTACAGCAGCAGGGAAGATGCACTGGCATTAATTTGCACTATTTTACATTAAATAGCATATAGACAGTGACACAAATGCAAACATGTCCACATTCAAGCAATGGGCATAAACAGCTCGCCCCTTTTACAGCAGATCTAGTTTACAGACAACCGACAGTGATCTTAATATAACTTGAAAACTTACTTTTCTAAGTACAAAGTACATATATTATTTATAATATATGAGTGGCATCACATGGTAAGAGGAGAGGAAAATCTCACGTTTTCTCCAGCAAAATCTTGTATTGTTCATCACCGCGGCCTCCTTCAACTTCCTGGTCTAGTTTTGTGATTAACTCATTCTCAAACTGCAAAGAACATCAATGCTTCATCAAACTTTCTGACCATCATATAGAAGCCTACATAGACAGCATCTTAACAGACATGAACCCTCATCAGTAACTCATGTCACTCATGCACAAAAAGTGAACACTCACAGTTGATTCCAACAGAGACTGGCATTAGCATTAGGGGTGTAACGATAACTAGATATGGAACGATGCATAAAAATAAGTCAAATTGTCATATATAGTACACTTAACTAGTGTGCACCTTTATTTATGATGCATCACTTTTAATTATAAGAAAATCCTCTCAAAAGAGACGACTGGAGACTTGTTTGACTTATAAAAAGTCTGAGCTGTCATCAAATATTTGATCTGTTTTAACAACTTTATTTTTGAAAATGTTTATTTTTTTTCTATTTATTTTTCTGTAAAAATGCTTCATTTGTTGCATACGTCCTATTGGGGATACTAGATTTGCACATTTCAGAGAGCACAAAAGACCTTTTTGACTGTTGTCATTGCTTAACTCACTGCACAAGCAAATGATGTTGTCATCAGATGACTGATAATCTTGATGATTAAACAACTCGATTTTTATTTTCATTATTTATTTTTCTATATTATTTATAAAACTGAAGTGTATTTTTGTGTGTGTGTATTTCCCAATTGTGATACAGGATTTGCTATTTTCAGAGAGTTAAATGTTCATGTTATATTTTGATTGCATTTGTGAGTTGATAAAAATGTAACGTCTCGGTTACGTATGGTAACCCTCGTTCCCTGAAGGAGGGGACGGGG
>NW_015555768.1:145325-155546 GCF_001515605.1 Sinocyclocheilus anshuiensis
GTCATCCGACGTGACGTCGAGAGTGACCGACTGAAAGGGAACTGGTGGTACAAAATAAGCACATAACATTGTTATGTGGATGTACTAATTACAGACCCCTGAATCTAATACTATCATAATCGTATTGTGGTTTTGAGGTAACAGAAAATATCATATCACTGGCTAGGAGTTATCAATATCAGATCAATCAATATCACAACAAATTGTGATGAAACATTCGAATTACACACCAAGTTATCATACTGAATATAAATTATGCTCATAGGCATATAAAGCATATAAATTAAAAATAATAGCTCACAGTTTAAATTAAGGTATATACAATGTAGCTAATATTAAATAATGAACAACACTATTACAGCATTTAAAGTTGTATAACAACATAAAACAATGCATTATGAACAAACATCCATTAACAATAAGCAATAGCATATTTATAAATTAACATTAGCCTAAAATCTAACTTAAAATATATATATTTTTAAATTAATTTTAGTTCATCAAACCTAAAGCATAAAACTAAGCGATATCCATTTTTTTATTAAATGAATCTATATTTGAATAAATAGATACTTCTGCACTGAATAAAATATAAGATTCATATTTAACAGCATTATGAGTGTGCCTATGATGCCTAAATAAGTTGCCTAGGTAGACAACTTCTGCAGGTTTTAAAACAGAACTTCTCGAAATGATGCTGGCACAGAAACAACCCTCACCTTCTGAAAGTTGTGGTTGGTGCTGAAATGGTGTTCGCACTGCATCATGTCAAAGAAGATGGGGATGGTGGCTTTCCTCAGCTCAGGCTCAGGCACTAACGTGGCTTCCAGGATCGGCCCCACCATCGCAGGGATGAACTTCATCTTCTGTTGGCCTGAAAGTGACAAACACCCAATGACATCACAAAACAGCCAAAACTCCCTCAGAACTTCAAAGAAATTAAATATGCACTCTGTCTCAGCTTGCAAAGACAAACACTACAGTAGTGATTTCACTCTCCATAAAAGGCAGTTTTAGGACATTCTGTAAAAATTCCTCTTTACATTCGACACTTTTGTAATTGTGGTCACTGTCTCTAACAGATAAGAAGCACAGGAAAAAGCTTTTACCAAGATTGTACCACATATCTCTCAGCTTGAAGCCGATGCTTTTCCGCATGTCTCCGTACCTGTTTACATTTTTAGAAACTCAATTTAAGTTGTCGGCCTTTCAAATAAAATGAACAAAAACCAACACTTGAACTCTAGAAAAACAATGTACCCGCAGGTCTCTCACTCACTTGTTGAGAATCTTGTTGCGCTTCTCGAGCGAGAAAGACTCCAGCTGCAAGGACTTGTGGGTGAGGAAGGCAACAATCAGGTGAAAATAGTTGTTCCAAAGCTATTGAAGAAAAACAACAGGAAATCATCAGGACAAAACAATTTCCTGAGCACAAAATAGACACAAAAATATAAGAATATGGCAAAGATTAAAAAAATTCCGTGAGTCTTTACAGTAATTTCCTGCATTTGATGTCACCATGGTGTTCCAGCAAAGTTTTGGTGTTACCATGGTATTAGGGTACATAATCAAAGTACTGCACGAACAATGTTTAATACTTATGAACAATAGTGAACTCTATTAAAAATAGGATTTATTGAGGGAAACTAGTATTTACGACTTCATTGTTTCGAAAACAGAAATGTCCTTGTTCTATTACTGCAACACAGAGCTAGAAATTCATTTGGATTTTCTGTCAGAAATATTGGCAGATGTTTTGGGTTACATAAGCACAGATGAGTAAGACATAGCCTTGCTTTGATTACTTAGACAATTAGTTTGTACTGATATACTGTAATGCATTTGCTTTTTTAATCGACTGAGGTCTTACGGGTGAAATACTTCCGATGCACGGGGTGTTGAATGAATGGTAACCAAGCAGCAGAAAGTTTAGCAGTTGGGTATTTTTCGAAAGCGGTATCTCTTTTCCCAAAAGATCATCACAAATGAGCATCATAAAAACATGTTATATAAGAGCATGCAACAGAAAGTGTTCATATGCTTCATAGAAATGCCCTAACATTACTCTCCTGGAAAACAATTACATGCACAGAACAATTGCTCACTCAGTGCATGCAGAGATACTCACAGTGCAGATTATCTGTGGTCAAATCACTACTGCAAACCTTACACAAAGAACATTAAAGGTTTTATTGTTTTATTTTAATCTTTGTGGTCTTATTATAATGTTTGACAGGTTTTTGGTTTTTTTTGCACCAAAAACATGACCATTTTCTACAATCTCTCAGACGTTAGGATTAAAAATGATATAAATTCCCTGCTTTCATATTAAATGAGAAACAGCGCTTTGCTGCGCTTACACATGGTGTGGTTGTGGGATTGCTATTAGGTCTCATAGATTACATTGTGTGACAAAATCCAAGGCATGTAATATTTAATGATCTAGAACACATTAAAATGAGCTTTAATTGATTTAATGAATATGATGTTTAATTTCTTGTAGAAACAGAACCATAGGTTTACATTTATGCATTTAGCACACCCTTTTATCTAAAGCGACAATTACTCTTTTATTTACTTCTTTTAACCATTCTGTCAGATGCCATTTTGATCACAACCATACCAACACTCTGGTTTATGGGATATCATTGCTTCTGAAAGATCTATGCTGCCATTCAACAGTCAACCAAATGAAGTATAGGCAGGTCTTTGCAGGCAGGATGTTGCGCAAACATTGGATTTGGATGTGTCTTGATGGCTTCCTGCCTCAATTTACTGCCTGTGAAAGCAGCGTTCTTCAAATTAAGGATTCAGCAGTGCTGTTTTTAGGATTGGGATGGAAACACAAGTTCTGATAATTACAGTATGGCTAGTACAATGGACTCCTTTATCTCAGAAGATCAAGGAAAATATTCCTCATGGTACAGCCTTTTACCTACAGACAACTTTCATTCATTTCTTATCCAACACACCAGTACCGTTCTTTAATGGTTCATTAACAATTCTTTTAGTAATTTATATTTGGAAAAAAGAAATGCAATTCTTTGCAAATGCAATTTTTTACAAATCTTGCAAAAGGTGTGTTTACACTAATATTTAATGACTTATCACAATCTTTTTTGGTCTTTATTTCACATTCTAATTGGCCTTAACTGTATATTAAATAACGAAATTAAAACAAAAAAGCGGCAACACATTAATTTATTTTTTTTTAATGCCACTGAGAAAACAGTGTATCTTCAACCCACACTGACGTATGAACAACCAGTCAGTAACTAAGTGCACTATTTAAGCCTCACAGTTAGTTGTATGTGTTAGATTCACTATAAATAAATTATTTATAAGAGTCATTACACAAATTACACTGCATGTTTGGGGGCTGTACGATTTTTAAATGTTTTTGAAAGAAGACTTTTAGCATAAAAGGATGTGTTTATTTGATTAAAAATAAATATGAAATAAAAATAAATAAGTAAAATCAGTAATATTCTGAAATATTATTACAATTTCAAATAACTGTTTTCTATATGAACATATTTTAAAATGCAATTTATTTCTGTAAAGTCAAAGCTGAATTTTCAGCATCATTACTCCAGTCTTCAGAGTCAAATGATCCTTCAGAAATCATTCTAATATGCTGATTTGCTGCTCAAGAAACATTTTATTGTTTATATTATCAATGTAATGAAAACAGATTCATATTTTTGTGGAAACTGGGATATGTTTGTTTTCAGGATTCTTTGATAAATAGAAAGTTTATAGAACAGCATTTATTTAAAACAGAAATATTTTGTAAATTACAAATGCCACTTTCTTATCACATGAATGCATCTTTACTGAATAAAAGTATTAATTTATCTTACTGACCATAAACTTTTGAACGGTAGAGTAAAAGAACCATTCATAAGTGCTATCAGACAACACTTGCCACCAAACATGTTCCAGTTGGAAAAATGGAACTGGTTCTGATTCAGTTGCCAAATATTTGCAGTGCTTTCAGGAGCAACATTGGTATTCACTGCTGTTTAAGGCATTGTGGCTTGGGCAATATAGAAGCATGACTGTGTTTCCGGCAATATAATCTCGGTCTTGACTGAAGCGTAATTGTGTACTTGAAACCCCTATACAGTCCTCGTTAAACTGACCTGCAAGTGGAAGTGTGCGGAGTCCAGGAAGTATCTGTTGAGAACATCTGAGTACTGGTCAATCGCCCGCAGAAAAACTTTCATTTGGTGAAGATTCAAGATCATCCAGTCGGGCGGAAACACGCTGCCCATCAGGTTTTTGAACATGATGAAAGTCTCCATTAGAAAGTCCTAGTTGGGAGACAACAAAAAAACACGGATTCTTGTTGTTACGAGCATGTACGTGCATGCCGAGGAAAACTATGATTAGATGCAGACCGGCAAATGACATTTGTGCTACGCACAGATATGCCTGATCAGGAAAAACAGATGCTAATTTGAAGCTATGCTTATCTTGTTCTGCTATTAAACCCTGACTCAATTCGACAGACGACAGGGAACAGAGCCACATGCGTCGCATCAGTCAGCTGTGCAAAAGGTGGATTATTTATAACTTAACTCTCAGAGCACGAAAGGCTCTGTGATGATAGATGGGGCTTGCGGAGAGAGCGGGAGACTTACGATAATGTCCTGTCTGGTTTTGAAGGTGCTGATGTATTGTGCGTAATGCGCGTCTTCCATTTGTTTCAGGATTGCGGTCATGCATGCCAGGTAGTGGCCCTGTGTCCAGAGGAAGAGAAGAAATAATCAATAACTTTACATGTGCTGCCCACTCCGCTGAGAAAACTCATAGCCACGGGCCTGGGCAAAGAAATAAACAAGTTAAGTTCAGTGGTCCAGACTGTTGTTGTTATGAGTTTCAGCAGGTGTGTGTGGGCTTCGGTGCTGTGCGGTCGAAACAACAACAGCTTTGACAGGAAGGTAAGCTGATTTAGCTCTGCTAAATCTTTCTAGAACACTCCATATTGTTGTCTGCCAGTGTCTTACTATGAAGGGAGAGTCCAAACTCAGGTTGATGACCGTACGGTTGACCCTCCGCAAGAGACGGTCCACAATTAACTTCACATGAGTGGATGTGGGACCCTGAAAGCATAAAAAAGGTGAATGAGATGCACTGAAGGATGCTTGAATGCATGGTGGATGAACCCAGAAAGGACTCTCTCATAAACAAAACTTAAAATGACCTTATTTTGGAAATTTGCAAGAGATGCTCGCGAGTCGCAAGAGTTTGACCTGAAATGTCTGCCTGTCTCAATACAATATCAACCGAAATGTCAACCAATCTTGAATGCACTGTCATATCAACAAGCCAGCGAAATGCATCATGGTTGAAAGATCAGCTTGTCTGTATTCATTCAAAAAAGTCATTCACTGTCTCATGTAGCTAGACTTTTCACCAGGAAGTCGCTTTTGCTCACCAAGGAAGCATTTATTTGCTTAAAAACAGTAATACTGTGTAATATTATTATAATTTTGTAATTGTAATTTTGTTTTGTAATACATTTTAAAATGCAATTTATTTCTGTAAAGTCAAAGCTGAATTTTCAGCATCATTACTCCAGTCTTCAGTGTCACATGATCCTTCAGAAATCATTCTAATATGCTGATTTGCTGCTCAAGAAACATTTCTAATTATTGTCAATATTGACTTGTGCTGCTTGTTTGCGGAATAAAATTATTGATTTAATTAATCTTGCACATCCATTTTTATGCCTTGGCAAACTAAAACGTCTGGTTTTCTGCGATTTCTATTCTACATTGTCTTGTTGACAAATCAACAAAATTTGCAACAGCATTATATAGATGGCCAAGAAATAACGTGTTGAAAATTACAAACCAATCATTAATGTCATTTTCCAGTTCCATTTTCCATTTTTTGCTGGAAATTGTATTTTTCTGAAGAAAAAGTACATGGAGATATAAATTAAGAAATAAATAAATGTAAAACACTTATTATAATGTACTTATTAAATAGAAATTAAATATAGTCAGTAAGATTTTTTAAGATATATTAACACTTTTGTTCAGCAAGGATGCATTAAATTGATCAAAAGTGACAGAAAAGACTTTTACAAAACATTTGTTGTAAATAAATGCTGTTCTTTCTATTCATTTCATTCTATTCAATTATTCAGTTTTGCCATCACAGGAATAAATTACATTTTAGAGTATATTAAAATACAAAACATTTGTTTGTGTAATAATATTTCAGAACACTACAGTTTTTATTGCATTTTTTAATCAATCAAATGCAGCCTTGATGAGCATAAGAGATTTTTCAAAATATTATAAAAATTTTACCGACCCCTTAATACATTTTTTGCATGTATTACAAAAATTTTTATTTATAGCAAATATTAAAAATGCATAGCTAAAATCAATACGTATCATTCTTTTGTGGTGGGGCCAGTGAAAGTGTTCAAAGAGGAAGTAAAAATGACTGGGGCAACACAAAAAAAAATCCTTATTGTTAAGCCATGACTGAATGTGTAAACACGTCTCCATTTCCCAGTGGACTGATAAAACCTGTACACCCTGACTCCTGGAAATTGCATAAAGCCAACCAATTAGTTTGGTTCCTGTGGTTTTGCTCATCAGATAGTCTGAGGCTGAATTAAGGTTCCTCATAACTGGTTGAAGTTGTTAGGCATCCTCAACTGCATCAAACTCACCACGTCTTTACAGTCCAGCATGTCCAGGACGGTGCTCAGCAGCTGGACACAAGCCTCAAGATCGGGTTTGTTGGAGTTATCGTCCAGCTGCCCACTCAACTGATCTGTGATCAGAGGCAACAAAACATCTCTGCAGTCTAAAAGCACAAGAGAGTATATGAGAGGTGTGGATGACACACAGCTTTTATTGCGAGTCGATGAGAAAAAATGATATGTTGACCTGAACGACTGTCAAGTCCTACCTGGCTGTTTGAACAGGTTACTCTCAACAATTTTCACCAGACAGCCCAGCTTCTGCCTCACCATCTGAAAATCTGGGATGCTTTCGATGAACTTAGCCAGCTGAACACTGTGTGAGAGAGAAATGTGTTCCACGAAAACGCAAAGAGGAAACTATACAGCATGGTACAGAAACGAAGTCAGAGGGTAATTACGTGAAAAGAAAAGAAAGAACTGACATACATTTTTTAACTCGAGTGTGAACATTTGAAATACAGTACACTCCCTACACTTGTCTTCAAACAGAAGATGTTTACAAGCCTGTTAGAGATGTTAAGCAGTTTACCTAAGATCTACAGCATCAAAGACCTTCTGTAAGTCAGTGATGATGGCAGGAAGACAGCATACAACGTTAAAGCTCAAATAATAAACTGAATTAATCATGTAAGTGATTTAACAAAAATGCAAGCTTCACATTTCTGTTTTTTAACCATCAGGAACACTGGTGCAATTTATTTGTAATTATAAGTGCCTTACTGTAACCATGATTTATTTTTTTCTTATTATGGTAAACAACAGTATGCCACAAATTTGTTTCTAACCAAACCGATGGTGATGTAAAGGCTAGATATTTTCATAGCAATGTGAAATACATCATTCACTTTACCTGAGCTCTACAGCGTCAAAGACCTTCTGCAAGTCATTGATGATGGTGGGAAGATATTTCAAGATTGCTCCCTGTAAGATAAACAGAGAAAGTTCACTACATATATAATGAAAACAATAATATTGTGAAATATTATTACAATTTAAAACAAATGTTTTCTATTTGAATATATTTTAAAATGTAATTTATTCTTGTGATGCAAAGCTGAATTTTCAGCATCATTGCTCCAGTCTTCAGTGTCACATGATCCTTCAGAAATCATTCTAATTTGCTGATCAAGAGACAATTCTGATTATTAATGTTGAAAACTGTTTAATATTTTTATTGAAAATGTGCTATATTTAGTTTTTCAGGATTCACTGATGAATAGAAAGCACAAAAGAACAGCATTTATTTGAAATAGATATCTAAATATTTTTAATATCACTTTTGATTAATTGAATGCATCTTTGCTGAATAAAAGCATTATGTACTTTAAAAATAAAAAACAAACTTTTCAACATTAGTGTAAATCTTTTACAAACCTCTGTGTTCACAAATGGTATCTGTAAACATTGCTTCTAAACGTTTATTGTATATCCATGTAAAAAAAAAACCTGCCTTTATCTTAACTCCTTCATCCAGAGGTCTGTCCATCAGAATGCTGATAGAAAGAAATAAGGTCCGAATGGAGTCGAGAAACTGCCCTCCATCTTCACTTTTCCCATAAAACCTGACAAACAACAGAAAAAATCAGAGAAAAAATGTAAAGAACATTTGAGTGGAAACATCAGCACAATGATTTTAGGGTGTTGTGGATGGATGCCAGGGCGTTAAAAATCATTTCATAACAGTGTGAGATGAGCTAGGCATTTATTCAACTCCATTACCCTATCTATCGATCTATCTATCGATCTATCCATCTATCTATAAACATGCTGCATATGAATGCATGTCATCTATTAATGCATTAAAACAAGCTGCTTTCTAGAAAGGTTTAGAGATTCAAAAATGTATTTGAACCAATGCTCTTGATTTAATTGCCTTTGCTGAGATTCAGATGGAGGTCCAACTGTCCCATGTGTTTGTGCAGAGATAGAAGCAAGTGATTTCTAAAGTGTATTTTTTTTTTTTTTTTGCTGTTGCTTTTTCATTTTTGCATTGTCAGATCAAGGACAAGTTCAATCAAGCCCTCTTGAAGGCTATTTTTGAGAGCCTATAATGGCCAGTACCCACCTTAAATAGAGAATCCGAGACTGCACAATGAAATGAAAAAGATACTTGAAGGCTTTCAAAGCGGCGTACAGTCGCTCCGTATGAGCCGAGTCCTCAGCATGGCCCACAAAATAATTCAACACTTTGGTCAACTTCCTGTGAAAAGACAAGGCAAACCGAGGTAATTACGGCATGCCTGCAAATCAATACACGTCACAACCGAGAATGTCACTGGACAGGTGTATATAGAGAACAGGTCAGAGACGGAGAGAGTTTTAGTATGAGATGGCAAGGTGAGAATTAAATGCAGACAAAAATGGCCAAGTTATATTAAAACACATGAACTGTGACATAAAGGACAGAGAAATCCAAACAAGACAGTAACTCTTACTGGTATGCCAGAGTAGCGCTGAAGTGTTTGCTAATGTAGGTCTCCAAAACAGGGTTGAAATGCTGAAACTTTATGTCGCCGATGAGTGAGATGATGAAAACCTGGACAAATCAAGCAAAAATACGAAGTCTAGCTCCACTTAAAAACTTACAAAGTTTCAAGACAACATTAAATCTCAATTTAATTCCTTAATAAATGTCTCTTATTTTGAATGATTCATCAGAAGAAAAACCATTTTAACTGTATTTCATCAAACTGAACTCTCAGCCTCTGCAAAACTACCCTTCTTTGCTTCTTGCAACAAAGATAGAGTGGACAGGGAAAACTCATTATAACCAACTTGATTTTTACATTTTCTGACATGATGCACAACCTCAAAGGACTATGGGGCACAAACGTCACAAGGTCTGTCACTCTCTATCCCAAATGTAATACAATTAACACAGTGGTTGAAAAAGTGGATGAAATAAATAAAAATCACCCACAATAAATAATGGTTTTCATAGACATCAAGCACACATCACATGGCGGAATAATCTGACCTGTATGTCTGTGAGGGGGAAGACATCCCACATGCAGATGGCGATATGGCGTGTTATGGTATTAAGGTTACTCATACGGATAACTAATGAAAACACAATGATGCGGCAGAGTGCTCTTTATACAGTTTGTAACTTTAATGTTACTTTTGTGCAATGATTTGGCCCCAACAAGCCGCATGATTTGAAGCATCATGATTAGAAAAGTTAGACCAAAGTTTAATACTTGTTCAGATCCCGAACCCCAAGTGTGAGCAACAGTGTTGCTAACTCAGAACAATCTGCCCACACTATGAATTTTCATTTATGATTACTGGATAAGGTTTTTCTTTTTTAAAGGGGTCATATGATGCAATTTAAATTTTTCCTTTCTCTTTGAAGTGTTACAAGCTCTTGGTGCATAAAAGGCCGTTTCTCACTCAAGCCCGCCCGCCTCCACTCACTATAGCCCGCCGTGTGTTTCGTTGTGAAAGCGAAACTACTTTGTTTGGTCTTCCAAAAGAGGACACGACTA
>NW_015555768.1:155746-182702 GCF_001515605.1 Sinocyclocheilus anshuiensis
GCAGTGTAGAGTAGCGCTTGTTGTTTGTCATTTCTCCGATCACAAATGCAGACATGGTTTTATGTTTACGCGGCGCGATGCAATGCAAGACAGTATAAGTCATTATAATCCGTAATTATGTTCCCACTGGATGCAACAAATGCCTCGTTTATAATGGGTTTTAATGTTTTTGTCTCGTCACTCCGGCCAGACACGGCATCACAGTATGGTAGGGGCGTAACATTTCCGTCACACGCTTGAGGTATTCGGCCAATCACAACGCACTGGATAGCTGGCCAATCAGAGCACACCTCGCTTTTCAGACCGATGAGCTTTGTAAAAATCGACGCGTCATAGAGGAGAAACAATAATGTACAGTATGTGGAAACTAATGTGTTTTTTTAACCTTAAACAGCATAAACACATTTCATTACACCAAATACACAAAATAATGTTATTTTTAGCAACATCATATGACCCCTTTAATAATAGTATTCACATTGCATGACAAATTGTAAAATTAGAAAAATACATAATTTATAGAAATATAGATTATAGACAATTTAAGATTTTCTTTATTAGTTTTCATGACTATGAGATTTTATTATTATTATTACTATTATTATTACCATTATTATTAATAATATTGTAATACTTTCTGTGACTCTTTAAAGATTTTATTATTAGTAGTAGTAATATTAGCTGAAATAAATATAAATATTACTATTAATATGACAGTTTATATTAATATTCATACTAACAGTGTCATTCATATTTATATTTTATTTATTTATTTACTCTTTAGGGATATTATTATCATTAATAATAGATATGAATGTGATTATTTGTATTTATTAATAAAATAAGAAATATTAATTATGCATATTCATAGTAATTATCAATTATAATGATAAAATCTCTAAAAAATTAAATCGAAAAATCTAAAATAGAAAGTATTCAAATATTAATATTCATGTTACTATTATTATTATTATTATTATTATAAATAATCATATTAATATTCATATAATAATAATAATAATCTCTTTAAAAAAGTCATGAAAAGTAATAAAATATTAGAAAATCTATATTTTATAATCATGTATTTTTCTAGTTAGTAATAAACACATTTTTTTTTTTTTTTTTTTATCCTTATTCACTAGTGAAAAGTCATAGTGTGGGAAGCTTTTTCCAAGTGAGCAACACTTTAACTGTTGCTCATGCTTGAGATTACAGATCTGAACAAGTATTAAACTTTGTTTTGTAACATTTCTATTTGTGATACTTAAAATCATATGGCTTGGTCCCTGATATATCCAGGTTTTACATTGCTGGAGAAACTCCATCATAAGCATAGGTTGGCAACTGCTGGATGTCTAAAGAGTGAGTTAAATAACCAATACTTGCCAAGGCATTGAAAACTAGTGTATCATAGGTTTCTTCCTCTGAAGTCTCCATCATGATATTAAAGAGAGCGTCCAGTGTGTCCTGCAGGAACTAGAGGAACACACAACAAAAACTTTTGATCATAAAGCAGCATTTTATAGAAGGCCAAGTGTTGTGTTTTCTAACAACCTTACTTTAATAATCTCCCCTCCTTCCACTTCCATCAGTTTCTGAAGAATTTCTTCAAGTCTCTCAGTGTTTGATCTCCAGTTGAGAAGCCCCAGAAGGTCAACTGAGTCGGAGGAAATTAAAAAAAGTTATAGAAAGCCAAGTACTGCAAGAACTTTGCTGTCTCAGACGGTTACATATAGGTTTTCCAGTGATAGTTTAGACCAAAATAAAACTTTTGTAATTATCTACTCTCATCTCTCTTGCCGTTTCAAACCATATGATCTTTTTCAGAAGTTTTCAGAAGCCATGCGACAGCTTCAAATGTAAAAGGTAATTTGTGTAAAAACAATATTTACTATCTAAGTTCAATATGAAAGTGAAAGTGAAAGTGACATGTGGCCAAGTATGGTGACCCATACTCAGGATTAGTGCTCTGCATTTATCACATCCAAAGTGCACACACACAGCAGTGAACACACACACGTACATTCACTCCCCCCACCTACAATCCCTGCCGGTACGAGACTCGAACCCGCAACCTTTGGGTTACAAGACCGACTCTCCAACCATTAGGCCACGACTTCCCCATATGCGGAGACATCAGCAAATGTCAGGTTTGCAAAGACATGAAGATAAATAACAGAATTGTCATTTTGGGGTGAAATATCATTTTTGGGGAAAGGAAATGACTCTTACCGTTTTGTGTAAGCTTTGTAGAGCAGGTGAGGGTGGTGATCTGGAAGCTGTCTTTGGTGATGGGAATGATGCCACCATGATGAAAGGATTTTCCCGTCGGTCTCTCTTTCTCTTCCACTTCAGCATACGAACCAGGCAGAGTCAAATACGTCTTGGTGTCGTCAGCTTTCTTCACATCTACCTGTAGGAACAGAAGAGGAATTTGAAGTGACGCTACATGTTTGAGACATTGCTGCCTCAAACAGTGACGTGATCTTACTGCAGAAAGAGTAAGATCACGTCACATGAAACGATAACAGATACTGCAGGTATAAAGGGAAGTTCAAAACATTTTGAAGAGATCTAAAGGTTACATGTCAAGATGAGTTTTAGCGACTAAAAAGCTTTCAGCAAAGAAAGTACACTACTTTTCAAAATTATTATTTTTTTTGGACAGAAATTAATAATTTTATTCAGCAAGGATGCATTAAATTAATATAAAAGTGACCGTAAAAGACACCTATAATGTTACAAAGCATTTCAAATACAGTAAATGCTGTTCTTTTGAACTTTCTATTCACCAGACAATCCTACAGAAGAGGAATTTGAAGTGACGCTACATGTTTGAGACATTGCTGCCCGGTGAAAGAGTAAGATCACGTCACATGGAACGATAACAGATACTGCAGGTATAAAGGGAAGTTCAAAACATTTTGAAGAGATCTAAAGGTTACATGTCAAGATGAGTTTTAGCGACTAAAAAGCTTTCAGCAAAGAAAGTACACTACTTTTCAAAATTATTATTTTTTTTGGACAGAAATTAATAATTTTATTCAGCAAGGATGCATTAAATTAATATAAAAGTGACCGTAAAAGACACCTATAATGTTACAAAGCATTTCAAATACAGTAAATGCTGTTCTTTTGAACTTTCTATTCACCAGACAATCCTGAAAAAATATATCACGGTTTCCACAAAAATGTGAAGCAGCAAAAACTGTTTTCAACATTAATAATAATAATCAAAAATGTTTCTTGAGCAGCAAATCAGCATATTAGAATGATTTCTGAAGGATCATGTGACACTGAAGACTGGAGTAATGATGCTGAAAATTCACCTTTGCGTCACAGGAATAAATTACATTTTAAAATATATTAAAAACATAAAACAGTTATTTTAAATTGTAATAATATTTCATAAGTTTCTGTTTTACTGTATCAAATAAATACAGCATTGCTGAGTATAAGAAACTTTAAAAATATTTAAAATATCATACTGACCCCAAAGTTTTGAAAAGCATTTAAAGCTCAAGGTATCTTTTTTCCTATATTCAACTTTAAAGCACTATCCTTCCAACAACAATTCATTCATTTTTACTACAGCAAGTATGGAGTAATTCTTCATTTAAAACAAATCTCAAACATAATGAACTAGCAAATAATGACAATAAAAAGTTTACATTATTTCCTTTAAAAAATATTTTTAGTGCAAACTAAGCTAAATCAACAGAACTTGTAGCATAATGTTGCGAACCCCAAAAAATGATTTGCCAAAAAAAACACTTTCCATCGTTTTATGTAAAACAAATAGCAGAAATGTGAAGCTTACATTAATTTTTCTGTTAAAACTTGTACATTAATTGAGCTGTACAGAGGTTCTTGCCACTTTTACATTTTATGTATTATGTTGTCATGGCAACAAATATGCAAAACTGGATATAAAACCAGAAACAAGTAAATATGTTAAACTGGATATAATGTTGCACAGAAAAGGTTATTAGGCAATTATTTCACACTAAATTCATGATAACATGCATGTTTATATTTTATGGCTATAATTTCATTGCAAATTGCAAACATTTTTTGCTACAATAGTATGCCACATGTTCTGCCAATTGAGCTCAGTTTGCACTGAACCAAGAATGTTTCGTACAGAAGCCCACCTTGTAGACAATGAGTTCGTGTTTTCCATCTGGAAGTGTGGTGCCATCCGACTTCATCAGGCGAACAAAAGCCATGCCAAAAGGCTTCTCAGACTTGTCTCTTGCTACAGAAATGTAAGATATTCAACTTAAACACAAGCCTGAATATACAACAGCACAAAGGTTTTCAGCCTGGGGTCAGCAAAAATGCTAATGGGGTCAAGTGAGATCTGTATGAACTCCAACTTATATATTCTTTATTTGTAAAAAAGTTTTTAAAGCAAAATTTTTTGCCCTATGTTGGACCTACAAACAAAATATGCAGATTTTCTTGTGCATAAAATACAAAGTGAAATGCATGCTAAAAACGTGCCCTGCATGAAAAGGTTGAGAACCCCTGCAGAAATGCATTAATGAAACAAAAGAGAACAGATATCATAGTCCTAAGCTTCTATACACAGTTCTAGCTACTTCAACATCATTTACTATAAGGTTCTGTGAACGTCTCTATGACACTCACAATCTTGAGATGATCTGTGTCTAAAGGTGAGCCTCAGATGACATCGACATACATCCTCAATTGGAATGGCCACCTGATGGACAGAAGAGAAAGAATGAATACTAACCCAGGTATAGCTCTTAAGTCCCTTTTACATGAGCCATGTTGAGGGCATCAGTGCACCTCTTAGCACATGTGTCAGGAGTCACATTGACCTTGACAAGAAAAGCATTGCCAGAAGGGCAATTTTCTTGCTAGGCAGCATGAAAGTGGCAGGTGTTCACAGTGAAAATAGTGCAATCAAATGGAAGACAGAACATATTTGAGCTTAAAATAGGAAAGCATTACTTTAATGCATCACAGAAAGAAAAAAGAGAACATACTCTCTCTGATGATATGCATTTCACAATGTCATGCAACTTTAGTCGCACAATTAACACCGCCCTGCATCATATTTGCTGAATGAAATCCAGTACATGTTTCATACTAATTTTAGGGTGCCGATTCCAAAAATAATGCCTGTTTTGCTTTATTACACTATGTCACACTTTCTCACAAAATATGGCACATTTTGTAGAATTTTTGCTTTCAACAACCAACTATTATCTCTTAATCAGCAGATTAACTACCACAAATATATCATTTATATATTCCAGAGCCAGAATATAGAGCCAGATTACAACTATTTGTTCAATTCTCAGCCTATTTTCACATGCATGATGTTATTTTATGCCTAACCCTGATTTCAAAGTTAGAATTACAGTCAGTGACTGAAAAAAAATTGCATACGTTTTCTGCTACACCTGTGGGTGTTTTATTACATCCAAACAGCGACAGAAAATGAGAGATTTTATGAAAAAAGTAAAGATTTTTTTTTTTACATTAAATGGAGTACCTTAACATTTATTTTCACTCCTTTGCAAGTTCAATTATACATATTTCATACTTATTTTTGTCATTAAAACTGAAACTTTGGATATTTGATTACTTTTGATTTTGTTAAGTGCATTAAAGGTGATATAATATATATATATATATATATATACACACACACACACTATATTTATTAGATATTATTTAGTCGCCCAGAGTAAGATTTAGTCTCGCAATGTAGAGGGTTGATATATATATATATATATATATATATATATATATAAACAACTGATAAATCATTCTTTCTGTACATGATTTCCAAAAGTTGAAATTGCTGAACTTTGAGTAATAGGTCACAGCACTTGACCTGTGCGCAACATAAATCGGGGTCGAGCTGTAGAGCTGTAGATTTGCATTAGAGAAGGCTGGCATGATATGAAAGGGTCTTTAGCGTCAAAACATCAAAAACCTAAACCCAGATGTCTTTGCTTTTGTTTTTTGTCCTGTGTTTGTACCTTAACCGTCTCATTCCAGCAGGGCTGCTTGACTTGATAGTAGATGACAGACTTGTATTCAGTGATCCCTTCATAACCAGCTCCAGGAAATATGGCTTTCTGAAGAGAGAATGAGACTGTAAAAAAAAAGCAACATCTACTGGAAGAAAATAGTTTTTCTTTTTTCGTACAGTAAGTGGTTTGCAGCAATAAAAGTTCAACGTTAACAAGACCAGAAGTTGGCAGTACACAGCTTGAGTTAAAGGAAACTGGGCTGCATACTGTGCAGTATATAAAACAAGAACAAGACTGAAAGACAAGCTTACATCTCTTACAATAGGGGGAGATCTTTTTAGGAAAAGCTTTTCAGAACGAGTTTCTTGTATTTTTCCGTGTACGCAAGTGTAAACAGGAAACGCTTATATGTGCATTATAGCTCGAAATAGCATTTGGCAAGAATGGAGCTGTAAAAAGCTTTCTGTGTCATGTGTTTGGACATTTAAAGACGGCAATCGTTTCATAAAGGAGAAAGATCTGCAAGCTGTTTTTATGCCAGCAACAGTTCTGCTGTCAAAACAGAGATAAAGGGGGTGGATGAGCGCTGCATGCTAAATAGTGAAAGCAAAAACTGTTAGTCTACATAAACGAGAAGAACGGAGGACAATGGAACGAGAGAAAGTGTTTTTTATTCATTTTCAAATTACCTTTGAGGTATTTCCTAAAAAGTTAAGCCATGGTAATACCATGTTTTTTGTACACCTGCAAATTACTGATGCAAAAATATGGAACTGAAGCTGTTGTCAGACAACACTGATTTTAAATCAGGATTCACTTAATGGTTTTAAAAGCACTATAAGCGATGGTGTGGAAATCAAGATATTAATGTTAGTTAATATGTAATATCACAGGGTTTCTGTACCTCCATGGGATTTCCTTCTTCATCCAGCACGCTCATTATAACTTCTACATTTTTGGGGGTCTTCTTCTTGCCGCGATCAAATTCTCCTTGTAGCAGCGTAACATATATATCATTCCTTAAATAACCTGTAGAGACATGATCGATGCATTAACTGCATATTCTTGAATGGTACATAAAGACTGACTAGTAATGGTCATTAGAGGAAAAGGATGAAAAGACAACTGCAAGTAGAGGCTTTTGTGGGTCAGAAAAACTTTAATAGCACTGCTAAGACAAAGATTTTACAATCTGAAAGATGTGCAGACCGACCTGGCAGGATAATTTCAGGAAAGCCCATTTTCCTGACTATAGCTGTTGTGCGATCCACAAAATGAGGGTAATTTTTTTTAACCTGAAACACATCTCCAGGGAGCAGCTTTAGGGTCACAAACAAACCTGAAAGCAAAAACATGCCATCATAAGGTCAGACGGGTCTAGCCAGTCAACAAACTCCAGCCCTGAGGGAGCAGAATCTCTCAACACAAACTAAACCATTTCAAAATCAATGATTAAAATCTAAAATAAGACTAATAATTAAATAATAATAATTAAAAATGAACACAATTAAATAAAATTAAAAGTAAAACTAAAAAAAGAAAAAGAAAAAAATATATATATTTAAAAAAGTTAATGCATTAAGTTTCAACTCAAACTCAAAACTACAAAATATAAAAAAATGCAAACTCAATATAAAACATATTAACTAAATGTGTGCATTTACAGTACATGCAAAACAATCCCAGTCCCAGATTATTTTTGTTTGGATATTGCACCATTCTCACATTGAGGCACTATTATAAATAGTGGCTAAGCAATACAGATTTTATTTTTTTTTTTATATATATACACACATGTTAATATGTGTTAAGGCCGATGAAATGTATAATCATAGAAAATGACACGTACACAAGTATGCTGAAGTTAATATGCAGGGTATATTTATACAATATTCCTAAAATACTTTAAATTTAAATTTTAGCTTGAAATCATCTGCACCAATGTTCATGCAAAAATGCATTACCATGGTAAATTTAGCAATTAGGTTTTCTAGGAGTTTTTTAATAAAAGTAATATTTAAAAAAATGAATAAAACTTGAAGTTGACCCAAAATGTGACCCAAAAAAAATGGGAATTTTGAAAAGAGACAGAATTTTAAAAATTGGGTGATATTCTAATTCACAGCTGAAACATCCTGGAGGACATGCATCTTCACATCTCATTCTGTCTCTATGCAAATCGGTTTGACTATATCAAAGTGATCATGTTTTCATTCTCTCAAACTTCCCAAATGTTTGACTTTCATTCAACAACAAAGAAACTTCCACAAGGTCACATGTCTCCCCAGAGACAAAAACACAAGAGCGAAGATTAATTTTTTGGCCTATTCATCTGGATTTACCCTGTCCTTTGTGGTTGACCTCTCGCGTTGCAATGACCTTGTTGAAGACAGCAACGAGTGGCTCATTCTCGCCAATGACACGAGACGGCATGAGAGGAGACATGATTAGCTGCCTCTGACGGATGTACGTTTCCATGGCAATCCTAGGAAAAGAGAGTCCAAGAGGAGAAGGACAAAATTGAAGAAAAATAGCAAAATACAGCCTAGGGGTAACAATGTATGATCTGCCCAAAATAAACAATGTATGAAAATAATAAATAAAAAAATGAAAAGATAAACTACAATCAGGCAAATGAAGGATGCTGTAATCTCATAAAGGACACACTCACTGTTGAAATGGGATGAAATACTGCTTATCATCATCATCAATTTTCCCATGGGCAATATCTGTGATATCCATGACTGTAGACACAAAGAAACATGAGGCTGGTGCTGATCCGAACCACAGATACATTACATTTAAATACTACATTCAATATTGTTCACATTCCCTTAGAGGGAGAGCAAATATCTCATATTTTCTAAGTATTTGTTTTCAGATGTATTCGACGGTGAAAGATGTGGCACAAATTGTTCATTTTGTCTTCCCACAATTCTTAGAATGTGTTTCAATGTTGATAAGAGATTCCATTAGAGTCTATAGGAATCTCAATATCAGCTTTTAATTTGGAAGCTGGTATACCAAATGAAAAGACTCAACATTATTATTAAATCAAAGAAAAATAGCATCTTTTCTGTGAAATTGCTTGCTGCCAATAACCGCTTTTGTTCGAAATTAATATAATAACTCACTAAAAATGAAAATTTGCTTAAAATGTACTCACCATCAGGCCATCCAAGATGTAGAGAGGTCGGTTTCTTCATCAGAACAGATTTGGAGAAACTGAGCATTACATTACTTGCTCACCAATGGATCCTCTGCAGTGAATGGGTGCCGTCAGAATGAGAGTCCAAACAGTTGATAAAAACATCACAATAATCCACACCACTCCAGTCCATCAATTATCCTCTTGTGAAGTGAAAAGATGTGTTTGCAAGAGACGAATCCATCATTACATTTTATTTTTAACTTCAATCTGCTACTTCCGGCTAAAATATTAATACTCTATCCATAATATTGCTTTCTCCAGTGAAAAAGTTCAAAATCACTTTAAATATGCACAGATCAAGCACTGTTTACGTGCAAAAACATTCCAATACATTTGTAAACAGATGTATCTGTGTATTTTGATGTGAGAGGACAACAGGGGATGGATTTTTTCACTGGAGGAAGCGTTATTATGGATTATAGATTATCCACTATTTTAGCTAGAAACTACAGTTTAAAGTTAAAATTCTGAAGGCAGAGGATCCACTGATGAGCAAGTGATGTAATGCTAAATCTATTCTGATCAAGAAATAAACTCATCTACATCTTGGATGGCCTGAGCAAATTTTCATTTTTAGGTGAACTATTCCTTTAAGTGCAATGTCTTTTAGCTCTCTAACTGCATACTTACAACCATGAAAAATGAACAGACATGTTCACAACAAGGTAAATCTGGTGTTGTCTGCGCTCAGGTTTAAGAAAGCCACAGGCTGAACATGATGCAATGTGACTTTGAAGATTATGGTATAAATGGCTTTTTTCATCTTGAAAAATACAATGAAGGCATTCAGGTATCCTGACGTTGCTG
This sequence comes from Sinocyclocheilus anshuiensis, assembly GCF_001515605.1. NCBI lineage: Eukaryota > Metazoa > Chordata > Actinopteri > Cypriniformes > Cyprinidae > Sinocyclocheilus > Sinocyclocheilus anshuiensis. The sequence goes on from NW_015555768.1 coordinate 165,779, forward strand.
TGTACAGCAGCAAAAAAGGGTCAAAGCACTTGACACAACATCGTTTTGAAACAAAAAGAAACACTATTTTCAGCAAATGCACCTGTAGGTTTGATACAAACATCTACAAACATCAATGTAATCATTTAATATGACATTTTGGAGTTCAACCAACAAGGAAAGATAACAATAGTAAAGTTTGGTCTTTCAGGTACTTGCAAGACTGACAACTTTAAACTGAAATATGATAACAGGAGAAAGAAAACACAACAGAACACTATAAGATGTGAGATGTGAAACATTGTGTGCACTTGACTGGGAAAAAAATCATTCTTCTCAACAGCAAATCGGCAATATGGATAAATAGTGTCTTTTGCTCAGTTATTTGACAATGCGAGGTAGTGCTGAAAGTGACAAGGACATGAGTTAAAGTGCAGTTATCAAAATACTAGAGAAGCAGTATGCTGTGATTCTCTTGATGTAATTAAACCTTTGCACACATGCGCACACACACACAGACACAGACAAACACACACACACACACACACATTTTCTGTTCAACACAAAATGATCATCCCTCAAGATCATGAAAACAGATGAAAAATGCCATTGGAGTAATGTACTTAGAATTGAAGCCCAACAGCCAAGACAGCTGAACAGCTTAAAAGCAGAAACATCTGTGGTGTTGTTCTTAAAGCACTTACATGCATTCGTCAGTAGAACAAAATATGTGTTATTTGAGCTGTAAACCTGCCTGAATTGTTATTTTGAGGTGGAAGAACTTCAAGGAATAGTTTATCCAAAAATTAAAATTTGTTGAAAATTTACTCTCAGGCCATCCAAGTTTGTTTGTTCATCAGAACAGATTTGGATAAATTCAGCATTATATCATTTGCTCACCAATGGATCCTCGTCAATGGGTGTCGTCAGAATGAGAGTCCAAACAGCTGATAAAAACTAAAATATGAGTCCTCTATCTAATATTGCTTTCTCCAATGAAAAAGTTTGAATAAGGAGAGAAATATGCACAGATCAAGCAAAAACCATCCAAAACAGTCCTAAACAAATATGTCAATGGATTTTGATGTGAGAGAACAACAGGAGATTGACTTTTTCACTGGAGGAAGTGTTATTATGGATTAGGCCAGAAGCAACGGTTTGAAGTTAAAACGCCTTAATGATGGATTTGTTTCCTACAAACATGCAGCTTTTCACTCCACAAGATGTTAATTGATGGACTGGAGTTGTGTGGATTACTTGTGGATTATTGTGATTAGGGTTGTGCCGATAGACGATAGTATCGTGTATCGACGATAGTCAGAGCTATCGACGATAGTATATGTCTTTGTCGATAGTCATGACGATATTAGGCTCATTCTCCTATAAATGTATTAAATTATTATTATTATTATTATTATTAGGCGGCCTATTATAATTCGGCTATTATTATCAAATTGCCCCGCTATTTCACTTCAGCACCGCATTTCACACACGCGTAAATGAGGATTAGAGCCTGTAGCCGGTGAAGGAGTTTCCATCCACAAACACAGTCTGCTGATATAAGGTACTTCATTGCACTTTAACAAGTAATCTGAATGGCCAATATGTGTGTAATATTTTAACCGAGCCCTCACTAATTGAGTTTAACACCACAGTTATGTTAGAACGCATCTCATTCTTGTTTCTGTGGCGGTGCGTCGGGCTCGTCATGGGGCGCGCGGTCCGGAGCGCTGTACGACTGATGCATCCGTTCAATTTAACTTTACTCCAAATATATGAACTTACCTGTTTTAAATACTTTTATATTTAACGTGTTCGTTTATGTCCAATATTTAGTGTTAAACTCTTTGATTTTCACCGTGTACCAGCGACCTTTTATACTGATAACTTCCGTGCTCTGATGCGGCAAACTTGTCACAGGACGCGCGGTCCTAATAGCGATGTGTGACTGTTGTATCACAATATACAGTGGTGTGAAAAAGTGTTGGCCCCCTTCCTGATTTCTTATTTTTTTGCATGTTTGTCACACTTTAATGTTTCAGATCATCAAACACGCGCCCGTGTGGTTTAAAACGCCAAATAGTTATGAAATAGCCTATGACAAGTACAGAGTTTCTCTCTTGCCACCACGCACGCACGCACGCACGATAATATAGTGTATCCGCGATCTCACTGGCTGGCGATATGACGATTTGAAAAATGACCATATCGCCCAACACTAATTGTGATGTTTTTATCAGCTGTTTGCACTCTCATTCTGACGGCACCCATTCACTGCAGAGGATCCATTGGTGAGCAAGTGATGTAAATTTCTCAGAATCTGTTCAGATGAGGAAACAAACTCATCTACATCTTGGACGGCCTGAGGGTAAGTAAATATTCAACAATTTTTTATTATGAGTGAACTATTCCTTTAACCAGAACTAACCGTCAAACTAATGGCAAACACAGCGTTTGGAAAAAAATCTGCCTGAAAACAATTCTGTGCAATTTTGCAACACTAAGCTAGTGGCACAAAATTACTTTACCTTTAAGGTAGGTTGGTTGGCGTTTCTAAACAAATGACAAATATGAAGTGTGAAATGAAGAGAAGAACTAGGAAACCTCTGGACCTTCTACAGATATACCATCTATTAACAATAAAGAACCTATTTTTATGTCCAGAACCTGCTACTCCAAACGGCCTCCGCAGTCCCCCTGTGTGTTTCTTTCCCTCCTTCAGCTCCATGCAGCCCACACGGATGATCTGACACACCAGGAAGAGACGCTGTCTGATGAGGTCACTACTACTCAGATCCTAAACACAGAGACGCCACAGAAGAAGAACAGCAGGAAGCACTTAAAATTGTTTCATTAGCACAAAGAAAAAAACAATGCTTTTTTCTCATTTTTAGATCTGCCATTCAAAAGTTTGGGGTCAGAACCTTTTTTAAATCATATATTCAGCAAGGACATTTTAAATTAATCAAAAGTGAAGTAAAGGCATTTATAATGTTATAAAAGCTGTTCTTTTGAAGTTTCTATTCATCAAAGAATTCTGAAAAAAAAATGCATATTAAATTATTTTGGATGAGGATCATGTGACACTGAAAACTGGAGTAATGGCTGCTACAAAATTCAGCTTTGCATCACAGGAATAAATTACATTTTAAAATATATTCAAACAGAAAAAGGCTATTTTAAATTGTAATAATATTTCACAATATTACTGTTTTTGATGTAATTTTGATCAAATAAATGCAGCCTTGGAGAGCATAAGAGACTTCTATCTCTTCTTATCACTAAAAAAATCTTACTGACCCCAAACTGTTGAACGGACATATATGGGACTATAAAAACCTGAGAAAAAGTATTCTTTTGATCTTTGTTACCGTGAAGAGTGCAGGAAGGTTGTTGAGTTTTTCGATCTCTTTCGGCATGCCTGTGCTGTCCCACCGTACCAGGAAGTTTTCACTTATAGAACAAGACAAAATGTGTCACAAAAACTATTTATCTCTCCACTGAAACTGACACAAGCTCACTAGCTACTTGCTGTGATATACACTGGTGTACTTCAGCTTTCAAAGAAATAAGCATTCACGTATTTCAAACACTTCTTGTCAGGAATCCATATGTATAGGGTATTCTAGGGTATTTTTCTCCTTCTGCTTTTTAAAAAACAAAATAAAGAGACTGACTCACCTAATAAATTCAGATTTGTCAGGATCGTATAATGACATGAAGAGTTCAGCGTCTTCGCCGATGTTGCATACAAAGTTTCTGAGATTTATTAGAAGACTGTATGTGTGCACGCCGCTGAAGAGGGTCTGACGCCGCTTCTCCAGGTTCTGAAGCCGCATCTACCGAAAAAAAGACCACAAGTAGTGGACAGTTTGACTGAAGTTCTATAAAACCTTCAAAAACTGAAACAGTGCTGAAACAGTAGAGCATGGCACTAACAATGCCAAGGTCATGGGTTCGATTAGCAGAGAATTCATGAACTAATAAACTGTACACCCTAAATGCAATGCAAGTTGCTTTAAATAAAAGTGTCTACCAAATGCATATTTGAATAACATTTAAAAAATTGAAATTTAAAGACACTTGAGAGGAAAGTCTATAAGTGTTGTGTTAAAAATTATGATGGAAATTTGATGCGTTTAAAAAAAAAAAAACTACAAAAAAACTGCACTTTTCATGCAAAAGATTGAGACCATTTTTGCAACAAACTAAAGAAAATTTTTCTATAATTTAATATTTAGGAAGCAAGGTTTTAACACCACCAATATCAGATTTTTTTCATAATCTGTTTTTTTTTTCAATTTATTCTTATTTTTTATTTAAAATACTGTTTTCTATTTTAATTTGCCGCTTCTCTAAATGCAACTTCTCACAAAGACAGTATCTGTAAGTATCTCAGTATCTCACAAAGACAGTATCTGTACTGATACAGTATCTGTATCAGTTATTTTGTGATAAATGTTATGCATCTGTTTATCTCCATTTATTAGGGACTATGGTAGTTTTGTTCAGTAAAATGTTAATATAAGATTAATATATATATATATATAAGAACAGCAGAATAACCAACCAGTAAATCATTTTTTCTTTAGCAGACTGTTTGCATCACTTTGATTCAGTCAACAATTCCAGTCATTTTTAGATTGCAATTTGAACCATGCATTTATACAGTTACCACTACGGCTGCACGATAAATCGAAATGGAATCGAGATCGCGATTTAACAGAAGCTGCGATTGTCATGCGTATCTTTCAGTGAAGCACGGTTCTGTGATCAGCAGTAAATCTCCATCCAAAGGCCAGAGGGCGCTCTCGTGCTGAAACTCCAAATACGCCTCGTAGAAGAAACACAGAAAATGCCTATCGCTGCAGCTGAATAAACAGAAGATTCAACTGCTTTCATTGATTCAACGTGACTAATAAACACACGACTAGGGCAATATACGGTTTATCGGAGTTCTTATTATTATAATTTTCATTCAAATAAAGTATATTTATAATGCAATGCCTTTATCACTGCTTAAATACTATGAAATATGTTGCGTGCCTTATTCTGTGTAAGAAGCCACATCATCTCACAGAAGGATTTATTTCAAACACTCAACTGACGTTATGAAGTGAGTTTGGAGTAAAATGCGCATGACAATCGCATTCGATTAATCGTGCAGCCCTAGTTACCACTATTTTAATTACTCATCAAACCCAATTTGCCAATTGTCATGTGCTAATTCTGGACCCAGTTTTCAACATGCAACTAAAAAGAAAACACTTTTTTCTAGTATCAGAGTATATACCAATTTGATAATACATAAAGCAAAAACAAGTGTTTTACCTTCTCCTCCTGTATCCTCTCATCAATACTGTGTGATGCTGACTCATGAGCCCTGAACAGACTGACCGTGCTGGTGCGTTCGGGGTCTAATGTGTTTCCTGCTTCATCGCGCACCACTAAATCAAGACCCAGAATCCTGTGCAACAGACACAGACAGATTCTACAACACAAGACTACTAACACATCCCTACCGTATTATTAGAATCAATTATATACAGTTTTAATACATTTCAGCAACTTAAATTGGGTAAACTCAAAATGTATGCTTGATGATACCAGTAAATCACATATTCAGACATCCGAGCCCCTCAAATGAAAAGTTAGTATCTGTTTGGTAAAACAACATGAGGAAGTACAGGAAGCCAAATCGCACCTGTTCCCATAATCAATTTTCGCTGTGACTTTCTTCCTGAGCTCCACAAGGTCATCGTTGGGAAGCGTACCGGACACAATCTGCGAGCGGTACTCGATCAGGCTGTAGGCCATCTGCTGAACGTTCCGGAACAGCGTGGTCTTGTTGCTCTGGTATGCAGACGAACAGTTGATTAAAACAATATCACGGCTTACAAAACTCTACGGATGGGATTTGTCTTTGTTGAACAAACACATTGTGGGAAGCTCTGTGTTGGGCTGAAACGGACAGTGAGGTGAACACAAACAAACCAAAAAGGCGGCACAGGTGGGTTCACGTACCACATAAAGCTTGTGCCATATTTGTGTCCATTCTCGTAATGTGGTGCCCAGCTCCTGGACCAAGGGCAAATCTGTAGGTACAACAGTCTCTTGTTTCCTGTACATCAACAGAAGGGTAGAAGAAAAACATAATTTAATCACGTTCTCAAAAATGTTTGAGAATGTCATTCGCAGTTCTTTAACCCTTAGAGACCCAAGCATTGATGTAAATTCTATTTAAAATGTCTTTAGGAAGCCATAGTTATAAAAAAATGTTGTTTCCAAAATTTGCATTGGGAGATAGTTTGGAAAAACATTTGCAAAATTGCAGAGCAGGGTATTTAGTGTTGCATAGTTCCACTAGTATTTTTTGATACACTAAGTGAAAGTTTTGAATTCTCAATACAATTCAGCATAATACATAATATATTTCAACCAAAAAATATATTTCAGTAAGGATCGTCACAAAAAGCTAAGAGGTTTCACCATTTGACCATTTAAATTGTGTAACAAATATTTATATCAAAGTAGGCCTATATTTTATATATAATGTATTAATTTGAATTATATTTATATATTAACATATATATTGTTATATCAACAGGACAAAAAAATTTAAACAGCTGAAAAAAATTTGAATAATTGGTAACACTTTACAATAAGTTTTCATTTGTTAACATTAGTTAACTATACTAGTTAACGTGAATTAACAATACTTCTGCAGCACTTAATAATATATTATTAAGCTCAAAAGTTACTTCTGTTAATATAAGTTAACACACTGTGAACTAACATGTGCATGAACATTTTTATTAACTAACATTAACAAAAGTTAATAAATGCTGTAAAAATATATATCGCTCACTGTTAGTTTATGTTAGTTAATGCATTAATTAATGTTAACAAATGAGACCTTACTGCAAAGTGTAACCAAATTATTTTTGTAACATTCACTGAATAGGCTCTATTGAGTGAGAATTTCAGGGCATGCGAGTTATGTTTTATTTTACAGCTTTATACAAACATACTGTATAAGCCTTCTCAGAAAGCTGGGAGACTATAACTTGTATATGTTTATCTCTGTAAAATATAATGATCCCAGAATATACATACACCTCATTGCCCTTCCATAAACTAACTCAAAATGCATATTTAGAGGCCTGATCTCAATATAAGACTTCCTAGTTCACTTCAATATTTACATATCAGCACACCCATCATATACTCAAACTTTCATTAGGTTACATCAAAGTCATTTGGAATAATTTATATATTATTTACTAAATATTTAGCAATTAAATTAGCGTTATTCCAATATATATATATTCTATCACTAAACATGTTGAGAAGTGAGAAAAAAATATTTCAGGTCAAACACTTACTTAAAAGATTGCTAAATTCGGTCCAAAACAATTGTGTTCAGCAATTGTGTCAGCAATACAGTTACCATGTTGTGTGACTTTGGCATGCTGGAAGATTAAGACTATATTTTCTTGCCAAATGTGTTGCTATGATACATTTCAGAGCATTTTAACCCCTATTTGTGAATTACGCATTATTTAACAGCTTTGAACAAGTGTTACAATTGTGCTACAGTGGGTCTCTGAGGGCAAACAAGCAAAACTACAAGTCAACGGCACTGTAGACTCCTCTGACAGCACATAGTTAATTAAGTGATAGACAATTTGCCATTAATGAATTATAGAGCATAATTAACATATGATCTGCCTCTTACCCGGTTCCCTCAACTTTCGCTTCTTTCAGATGAATATAGTTGGCAGGGAAAATGCCCTTTGAAATAAGACAAAGAAGCATTTGTGAGAACCCACGCAATTCATTCCGCCTGCTGCAGAATGTCAGGTAATGATTAGATTGTCAGTTTATCAGTAGGATGATAATTATCCCGACACCTTTTGTGATTTCTGTCGTAGTGTGTATCCTTGGTACCACCCTGGGAGAAGGAGAGAGAGAAAAAAAGAACAGATCTTTGAGACAGATGATGCCACATGGCAGACAGATGCTGTTCTACATTAAATATATCAGAATAAGGCCGATGTTCTGTTTGTTCAGCGTTAGCAAAATCACTAGAGAAGCCAGGGTAGTTGTAAATAGCAAAATCATATTTACAAGATGAGAGACATGAATGCAAACACTACAATGTCATAATTAACAACTGGACACTCTGTATCGTCTTTAAGCCATGACTTTCTGAGTTGGGGGCGTGTAAATTAAACAATCATGGTGGTAGCTAATTGATACTGGTAATAATAATGTTTTCATAGTGAATGTTGAATTTAGTTTGTGCACATTATGTGTGCTGTTGAAGAAGAACAGCTATAAATCTTGCCAGAAAATACTGATTTAGCCAGTTTATGAGGAGACAGGCTTAAATTTTGAGATCAGATGTACGTTTCTTTTAAAGCTTCACATGGACAGCAAAGTTAAAAACCTTGTTTTAGCACAATGCTTGATTGACAGGTGAGTAGGCGGTCCTTCGCTGTTGTCTGAGACACATCAGCACATATTTGCATTTACACTACAAATGCAATGTAGTTACATGCGTTTCTGCCTACATCCAAGAATAGTTTGAGTGATCACAAAATGTTTTGGTTTGAATGGTAGCGTTTATGCCAAGCTTTGGGTCGGTAGGATTTTTTTCCAGAAATTAACACTTTTATTCATTAAATTGATTAAAAGTGACAGTAAAGACATTTACTGTGAAACATTACAAAACATTTTTGTTTCAAATAAATGCTGATCTTTTGAACTTTCCATTCATCATAGAATCCTAAAAGTACTATGGTTTATAGAAAAATATTATGCAGCAATATTGCTAATAATTAGAAATGTTTCTTGAGCATCAAAACAGCATGTTAGAATGATTTCTGAAGAATCATGTGACACTGAAGACTGGAGTAATGATGCTGAAAATGAATGGCATTTTAAAATATATTAAAATACAAAACAGTTATTTTAAATTGTAATATTGTACTGCTTTTTATCAAATAAATGCAGCCTTAAAATCTTGCCTACCCAAACTTTTCACTGGTAATGAACGTTTGCATTTAGCGCTTACCCAAAAATGAAATTTGTCATTGTTACTAGACACTCAAGTTGTTGCAAACCTATTTTAATTGCTTTCTTCTGAATATTTCACAGTTGTACAAACACCGTTGGAGCCCACTGAAGATATTCTTCAAAATATCTTGTTTTCCACAGAAGAAAAAAGCCTTACAGATTTGCAATGACATGAGTGTGAGAAAATGAGAGTAGAAAATTTCAGAGAGAGAAGAAAATGGTCATGGACACCATTAACATTTTTAACATTATAATTGGACTTTGAGCAAAATAAACTGTGACAAAGTGTAAAATATGAGTCTTTTAAATCATGTAAGCAAATATGGTGCTTAATTTGAATGTTGCAGGCCACATGTAAAGAACATTCTTTCCAGCAGCTCTCAGAGCTTCAGCAGGACTCTGGGATACCCCAGATTATGTGTTCAGTGCAAGTGTGAACACGCTATAAGAAAGTGTGGGAGGACGTGTCAAGACACGCTGGAACTCGACACTCACCTTCAAATGTCTCAAGTATGTGTACAGTGTCCCCCACCTGAAGACTCAGCTCTGGCTCTCCTCTGGCATCATAGTTATAGATAGCTGAAATTGAGACAAAAGGGTGTCACAGACTGCAGAGAGCAAAGAGATACCAAAAAATAAAAACAACAAGGCTGCTGTCTGTCCTGTGAAAGAGGAAAAAAAATGACTGTTGAACAAGTCCTTGAGAGGAAAGTTCTCGAGTTCTGCAGGAAAACAGCCACTTGACATGTCTGACATCTATCAGTATGACTCAGATCTTCAAGATAACAGCCAGATGCAACCCAAACTCCCAATGAGATTACAATAAAAACGATTTTTAGAAGATAATGTGAGTTAATTTTGCCCCGGAAAACAAGCCACCACACAATGCAATGGCATTGCTATGTAGCTGCTAGGATGTTTGGGGTGGTTTTGAATTTGGGGGGAAAAATCTAATTGCAATTTTTCTGATAAAATTGTGATTGTCATTTCAAATGTGATTTTTTTTTTAAATCCAGGTTTACTGTGCTTGTTTGTAGAGCTGCACAATTTGCCAAAATTTTGTGATTACAGTATCACTATGGACATAAAATACTACTACCAATTATCATTATTATTACTACTATATTTTATATATTTACTAAATAAAAATATAAAAATACTAAATAAAAAAATATTACAAAATAATTATAACTATAATTGTAATAATATAAATATTGCATCATTTTATGTAAAATAAAAATCAAGTATTTAAGAAAAATAATATTATTACTTTACAACTGTAAATGACATTATTTATGGCTGTCTTCATTTCTTCATTTTCAAATGTTAAACCATCAAACTTTTATTTGAATGGGAAAACCACAGGAAGCCCCTAAAGCTTCTCTTGTTGAAAAGCGCTTCTCATTGCAAGTATGAGAAGATTGTTGGAGCATGTTGCATTTCCAAATGCACGTTAAAGCAACCCAAACTCAAGAGCAGATGCATGCATTTATTTATTTAAATGACAGCCTTTGCTATTTGAAAATTGCTCTAAGCCATATCATGAATTTGATTTTAATCTGATTAATAATGCAGCCAGCCCAAGTCAAAAAAGCCTACATCAAGTCTGTTTAATATAATAAAGATATAGCTTGGTTCCCTCCTTCAGGGTCAGCAATAGTAATAGCAATGCTTGCCTTCCCAAACACCTCTTAAAACACATATCTGAGTCAGTTTCACCATGCTGTAAGAGTTACACCAGACAATAGGAGAGTTTGTGCTGTACTTGGATGCAATATTGGCTTGCACAAACAGCATCTGAAATGTTGGGCACAGTGCAAGTGCTGATTCATGGAATGTGAACACACTAAGAGGCGCTGAGTGCTTTCCTCTTACTAGTAGTAACATTTTTGGGCTGTTGAACTGGAAATTAACCTGAGAGTGCATGTCTACACTACAAGACTGAAGGTCTGAGTTTTCCCTCCCTCTTCAGTGCTGAAGGACACTTAGTGGGAGTGCAAGATTTCCTTGTGCCATGCATCTGCCTCTGCTGAATATACACAAAAAACGAGCGTATGTGCGTATAAAGGCGCAATCTAGAAAAGTTAAGCAGATTACCTTCCTCATTCCCCGTACACATATTAGCCTAGGCTTCATTAAAGATATAGATGCGATCACTGCAACATGATTGGCTGATAATGGAGGTGGGTGATAAACCAGTTCATAAACCCATTTAAATAAACTGTCCAGTATCATATCAATTGTGCAAAACACATAGGTCACTTTAAAAATTCACTGCTAAGGAGGAAATGACCTGTCTCTAAGCCCCTCCCCCAAAAGTAACAGTAAAGACATTTATAATAATGCAATTAAGTGAATGACCATAGAAATAAAAACAGCAGTTCCAAAGATCTAGATTAACTATGGCCACACAATATATCAGGACTCTATTGGTTATTTTTATAGGACATTTATATAGATAATTAATTTCCATATATTTTTAGACTTCAGATTACTTTTGCAATCATCTAGCTAAAAAGGACAACAGTAGATTACAGCAAACAAATAACCTTTTGAGCGCAAATAAAAATCAATATAGTTATCATAATATAATTTTGTGATGCCAAAACACACTTGATTTAACAATCCTTAACATCCTAATTCCATAATTTAACATCCTAATCTTTGACACATTCAGAATCCACTCCAGAAAGCATTTACTTTTCATACATAGACTAATTTGCTGTGATTGTCATGTCACAATCTGTGTTGACAGACATACACTACTGCTCAAAAGTTTAGGTTTTTGAAAGAAATCAATACTTTTATTCAGCAAGGACGCAATAAATGTATCAAAAGTGACAGTAAAGACATTTTTAATGTGACAAAAGACTTCTACCTCAAAAAAAAAAGATATTCTTATGAACATTCTATTCATCAAAGAATCCTGAAAAATACAGTACATATATAGCCTGGTTTTCAACACTGATAAATGATGATAATAAGAAATGTTTCTTGAGCAGCAAATCAGCGTATTAAAATGATTTCTGAAGGATCATGTGACACTGTGAAGACTGGAGTAATGATGCTGAAAATTCAGCTTTGCTTTACAGGAATAAATTCAACCTTAAAATATAATACAATAAAAAAACAGTTTTGAATTGTAATAATATTTCACAATATTACTGATTTTACTGTAATTTTGCTCTAATAAATGCAGCCTTGGTGAACAGAAGAGACTTTTGAACCATAGTGTACATATATGTGTGTGTGTGTGTGTGTGTTGGGTTTTTCCCCTCAAATCTACAACCTCTAGCTGATGCATTAAACAATAAATAATATAAACTACAGCTAAAAAAGAATGAGATTTTTCAATGCCACACTATCTACAGCGTGCTGACACTCAGCCCAAGGGGAAATGGTTCAGGCCTTGTTCAGGCATGCACATTGTTCAGTTCAAATAAAGACTCATAGATAAACCGAAAAGCTTGAGGCTACGTTTCACAACAAGCTTCCACTAGTGCACTGCAGATCTCAAGCACACTCAACTGATAAACCTGTCCGCTTCTTTTTCAAAGAAGTATGTAGCAACTTTCCATTTCCGTTTAATCTGTGGCTAAGTTTCCATAGAAAAAGATCATTATAATCTGACATATTATGAGCACAGTGAAGAAAAGAAAATGCTACCATATCTAATAACTTCCGCAACTTGTAAAATAAGACCATAAACTTCGGTCTGGTTCGCTCAGATTAATCATTTATAATACAGGTGCATGAAACTTCCTGTCCACACCCAAACACTCCAGACCTCAAAGGAGTGTCAAACACAAAGAATTTCATCACCCCTGGCTGCTTTTAAAATGCTCAGCGTGTCATTAAGACAAAAATTCAATTTTAAGACATTTTATCACTTAACTGTAACATTTCAGGCATCACAGACAATGATTCAGTTCACACACTAGGCACCATTTGAGCGTGTGATTCTTGGCCAAATGGGCCATAGAGGTGTCACAGTGTTGAGGCCTGGTGCATGCTGGGATGTGGGCTGTGCTATCAGGCTCCATTCTGACCGGTCTTATGACAACACTGACAGGCAGGCCACGCACTAGTACACTGCCACTTGTCATGTTGCCATGAGCATTTTCAAATGCTTTGCTCAAGTGCAATGATGAACCGGGCCATTTCAGAGAGCAGATGTGTGATCACACAGTCTAACTAATGCCTTGTGGTTACAATGACATGCAGAAATAGTGCTGAAATCATGGTGCAAAAACAACTCAAATGTGTGTGGAGTTCAGGAGCAACAAAAATATTCTCAGAAGTGGAAGTCATCATAATTTGCTGAACTTCTATAGTGGTGAACAGAAACTACAAGAAATATAATACTTGCATTCCCATTTGCTCCAATAGCGACAGAGAAATCCATGATAGTGTTTCTTTGACCTTACAAAAGGGGAAAAAATACAGAGAAGTTGATACCATTGGTCAGAAGAGAGAAACGTCAAATTTGCCCTCAGCCGTTGTATTAGAAACACTTGTGCATCAGCTTTAACTAGTTTACGGAATTGAATGTCAAAGTAATATAACACAAAGTATAGTGTGATAAACATACATTAAATTAAAAAAAAAATTTAACTAAACAAAAACTGTTAATAACTGCAGAAATCTGCATCATGACAATTCATAATACCAAACAATGCACAAAAAAGGAAGTTTTCATTACCAATTCCTCACCAGACGCAAAAAAAGCACCTTTAATCAAAGTCCTCAAATATATGTCAAAAATCGGCCCAGTAGGAACCAGACTGCTTGATGTCTGACCAACAGATTACATATCCCTTAAGAACGCTCCATCACAACAATCGTCCCTGTGTGCGTTAAACTAGCCAGCTGACCGCTCTTGGCATGAACAGTAAGTACAGTATTGCACCAGAGCAACAGAATAAATACACATGCAACAGCCAGGGTCAGAAATGAACCAGCAATCAGGGCAAAAGTCAACAAATGCAGTCCAAATATTATAATGTGTTCTGAGTCTGTTATCTAACATGTACAGCAAGTCATAATGCTATATTCTAGGCCTATCAGGTGAAAAAATCTTGCCAAACTTTCGAACAGTAGGGCTTTTATTATTATGAGAATCATAAATGTAGTCAAGTATGTCCAAACAATTGACACATTCAAAATCAAAGCATTTCTATAGTTTTTATACACTGACTGTGTCAGATTTGCTCTCTAATTTGTTTCTATACTTATTATTTCAAGGGCAAGTGTTATAAAGTTTAAAAAAAAAAAAAAAAGAACATGTAGAAAACAAGGACTTGAAAATTACTTGAGACCAGCAGAGCGTTCATTGTGTTATGATATCTTGTGCATGTGAAGCTGATTTAATTTGACACGCAACAGCTATAATTGTCCTGAGAATTTATTTCAGTTAATTCAACTGAAGCATGTGACATAAATTGGATGGTTGCAAATGGAAGTATAGCATGTCAACTAACCACAGATGTACAGTAACTAAATGCCCTTATCAAGCCACAAACAATAATAAAGCAGATTTGCAAAACAACCCAGCCACTGAGCAGTGTGGGATAAAAGAGTTCATTCTGTTTGGTTTATGGGTGTGTTAACCTGAGCTCATGTGCACAGATTAAAGTGAGTGGAAGGGAAATGCTGTTTATGACTGTGATCACTGGAACTCTGGCGGCTCTGTTGCTGTATTTATTGTAATTGTATTGTCCAGTCAAACCTGCAGGAACAACATTCACTCTACTATGTACTTATAAACAAACTATAATAATACAAATAAGTTGTTTGTGACCCGAAAGTGCAATGAGACACCCACCCAAACTTCTCTTACAAAATACGTCAACAAACCTATATCCTGTTGGTGTATTAAAGCATCCGAGTAGTTTATGTATAATAACCGACAACTTTCCATACAGGTATCAGAAGCGCGTGTTGTGTGTTCAGGTAAAGGTGCGGCTGAACGCTCCTCAAACTCCAACGCGACTTGAAACACTGCGTAAAAACAAAAGTGCGTTGAAAGTCACTCACCCACTCCATATTTCTCTCTTTTAGTGGGAATCCAGAGCGTCATGGCAGGAACCCTTGAGTGAAGTGAAATAAATCATATAAACAATAATAGTGTTGTGGAGTTGTAGGGCTGCAGCGGTCCGCACATCACAGTTCCGGTGTTACGCAAAGAAGCGCTCGCTGCGCGCGTGTGACGCACACTCACTCAAACACTCACACAAGCGGACCGTAAATTTGGTGATCATGTGAAATCTCATTTATTCGAAATCCAAAAGCTTATTTATTTATTCTTTTTTAAATACTACAAATATTAAACCACTCAAATACTAAAAGTCGTAAGGAGATAACGTCATTAACATTATGCAACGGTTCAATTTAACTAATAATGGGCCTATAAGCAAAGTTACAAATATTCAAATATTTAATTTTGAATATTTATATTGATATCTTTATATTGAATATTTATCTATGTAAATATTGAATAGATAGATAGATTCTTTTTTTTAGATTTTAATTAAATATTTGAATATTTGTAAATGCTATATCATCATATATTGTTATTTATATTTAATATATATTCCAGATTTAATGCATGCATACATATTATATTGTTATATTATATTATATTATATTATTTATAACATTTCTCTTTTGTGTGTGTGTGTGTGTGTGTGTGTGTGTGGACGCTGCTGGTGGGGGGAGGGGCGATCGATGCTCAAAGGGAGTTTGAGAAACTGACTGCTGACCTTTACACACAAACACACACACACATCCCTCCGTACTTTCACTCTTTCACAAATTAATGAACCATCTTTGAGATGTCAGACTTACACGATTAACACTCTGGCGGCTCTGTTGCTGTATTTATTGTAATTGTATTGTCCAGTCAAACCTGCAGGAACAACATTCACTCTACTATGTACTTATAAACAAACTATAATAATACAAATAAGTTGTTTGTGACCCGAAAGTGCAATGAGACACCCACCCAAACTTCTCTTACAAAATACGTCAACAAACCTATATCCTGTTGGTGTATTAAAGCATCCGAGTAGTTTATGTATAATAACCGACAACTTTCCATACAGGTATCAGAAGCGCGTGTTGTGTGTTCAGGTAAAGGTGCGGCTGAACGCTCCTCAAACTCCAACGCGACTTGAAACACTGCGTAAAAACAAAAGTGCGTTGAAAGTCACTCACCCACTCCATATTTCTCTCTTTTAGTGGGAATCCAGCGCGTCATGGCAGGAAAACTTGAGTGTAGTGAAATGAATCATATGAACAATGATAGTGTTGTGGAGCAGTAGGGCTGCAGCGGTCCGCACATCACAGTTCCGGTGTTACGCAAAGAAGCGCTCGCTGCGCGCGTGTGACGCACACTCACTCAAACACTCACACAAGCGGACCGTAAATTTGGTGATCATGTGAAATCTCATTTATTCGAAATCCAAAAGCTTATTTATTTATTCTTTTTTAAATACTACAAATATTAAACCACTCAAATACTAAAAGTCGTAAGGAGATAACGTCATTAACATTATGCAACGGTTCAATTTAACTAATAATGGGCCTATAAGCAAAGTTACAAATATTCAAACATTTAATTCATAGATAGATAGATAGATAGATAGATAGATAGATAGATAGATAGATTATACCTCATTTGTGGCACTGAAATATTGTTTTTTAAATTCATTTATTTGTTTTATTCTGGGATGTTGCACTAGCTGTTTAATTTGTACTTTGTCTAAAGTTTAGTAGTCTTTATTTATTATCTATCATGTCTACTGTCTATAACATTTCTATTTTGTAAAAATTGTGTGTGTGTGTGTGTGTGTGTGTGTGTTTG
>NW_015555768.1:184581-190641 GCF_001515605.1 Sinocyclocheilus anshuiensis
TGTTATGATATCTTGTGCATGTGAAGCTGATTTAATTTGACACGCAACAGCTATAATTGTCCTGAGAATTTATTTCAGTTAATTCAACTGAAGCATGTGACATAAATTGGATGGTTGCAAATGGAAGTATAGCATGTCAACTAACCACAGATGTACAGTAACTAAATGCCCTTATCAAGCCACAAACAATAATAAAGCAGATTTGCAAAACAACCCAGCCACTGAGCAGTGTGGGATAAAAGAGTTCATTCTGTTTGGTTTATGGGTGTGTTAACCTGAGCTCATGTGCACAGATTAAAGTGAGTGGAAGGGAAATGCTGTTTATGACTGTGATCACTGGAACTCTGGCGGCTCTGTTGCTGTATTTATTGTAATTGTATTGTCCAGTCAAACCTGCAGGAACAACATTCACTCTACTATGTACTTATAAACAAACTATAATAATACAAATAAGTTGTTTGTGACCCGAAAGTGCAATGAGACACCCACCCAAACTTCTCTTACAAAATACGTCAACAAACCTATATCCTGTTGGTGTATTAAAGCATCCGAGTAGTTTATGTATAATAACCGACAACTTTCCATACAGGTATCAGAAGCGCGTGTTGTGTGTTCAGGTAAAGGTGCGGCTGAACGCTCCTCAAACTCCAACGCGACTTGAAACACTGCGTAAAAACAAAAGTGCGTTGAAAGTCACTCACCCACTCCATATTTCTCTCTTTTAGTGGGAATCCAGCGCGTCATGGCAGGAAAACTTGAGTGTAGTGAAATGAATCATATGAACAATGATAGTGTTGTGGAGCAGTAGGGCTGCAGCGGTCCGCACATCACAGTTCCGGTGTTACGCAAAGAAGCGCTCGCTGCGCGCGTGTGACGCACACTCACTCAAACACTCACACAAGCGGACCGTAAATTTGGTGATCATGTGAAATCTCATTTATTCGAAATCCAAAAGCTTATTTATTTATTCTTTTTTAAATACTACAAATATTAAACCACTCAAATACTAAAAGTCGTAAGGAGATAACGTCATTAACATTATGCAACGGTTCAATTTAACTAATAATGGGCCTATAAGCAAAGTTACAAATATTCAAACATTTAATTCATAGATAGATAGATAGATAGATAGATAGATAGATAGATAGATAGATTATACCTCATTTGTGGCACTGAAATATTGTTTTTTAAATTCATTTATTTGTTTTATTCTGGGATGTTGCACTAGCTGTTTAATTTGTACTTTGTCTAAAGTTTAGTAGTCTTTATTTATTATCTATCATGTCTACTGTCTATAACATTTCTATTTTGTAAAAATTGTGTGTGTGTGTGTGTGTGTGTGTGTGTGTGTGTGTGTGTGTGTGTGTGTGTGTGTGTGTGTGTGTGTGTGTGTGTGTGTGTGTGTGTGTGTGTCAAGGTTTCCGAGGTCACCTTTTTTTTTTCTCGGCCCTGCAATGAATGAATGTATGAAATAATAAACAATAAAACTAACACTGACTTTGAGTAGTAAATAGTCTGGTCTTTTGAAGCAGTCTGTGGGATACATACCTTAAACCTTTCATTATGCATTTTATTTTTATGTTTCTATTATTTATTATGTATTTTCTATTTTTTTCTATTTATCCATTTTTTTTTAACAGTTCCCCAAACTATCCATCAATTTATCCGTTTGAAAAATTGCTATCTTATATATTATTTTCCTTTTAGTACAAGGCTTTAATTATTACTGGAGTATTTTCATGAACAGTGAACAGAGCCAGAATGAGATGAGATGGGAAGGAATGTTTGGAATCTTCTATTATTACAGCAACTGCTACATCTCTCTGTCTGTCTCTCTGTGAGTGTGTGTTTGTGTAGTCGTGTGTAAGTTTTTAGGCATAGCAAGGATTTGACACCAGAAAGCAATCAATGGTTTGCCCCCCATCCAACCCCTCCCCTTTTTTTGCAGGACCCCAGCTGTTTAAGTGTGGATTTTACTAACTACCCTCCTCATATGATTGCCACTTCTGTGTCTCCGGTTTATTTAGACAAAACAAATTCTGTGATCCTTCTGCAAACACAGAGACCTTCTGTTGCCAACAAAATGTGTTGAGAGAACATTCTGTCATTCTGTTCTGGCTTATTGTTCTGCCTTCAATTTTGTACCAATTCAAGGTTTGGATGATTCAGCAAATGGCTGCGAGAGAAGCACATTTGGTCAATAGGCCTAGGCTATAATTCTTTTAAACGATAATATTAATTGTTTATTGTGTAGTTTGGCTACTCGTTCTTTGGTTGAATCGTACAAACTCCTCCAAACAGTCAATACAAGCTCTTTAAAAAAAAAAAAAAAAAGTTTGATCCAATCATCTTAGAGTTTAAAACAAGATAAAAATGCTCTGAATATTTTATGTTTTACTTCAGTGCCCTTTATATGTCAACATATCAGTGAAAAATATCAATGAACTTTAGATGTAAACACTGAAACTACAGAACTGAAAGAGAACTGAAATACAGAATGAATCAGGCCCAATGACAGAATGTCAAATTAAGTCATTTCACACAGGCCTCCAAAGTGCATGGGGCTTGACAATCTTTGTTTTTGACAGGGACAGAGTGCCATCTAGTGTTCACTATGAGTCAGTACTTTCATCTCAATGTTTCATTCAAATCAGACTGTGCAAAGGAGTGAACTCTTATGGCATCAATAATGCCATAAGTCTACAAATGTAATATGAGCCATATCAGCCATATCACCCTGCAGCCCAAGACTGGTTGCCCACTGAAGCTAAGCAGGGTTGAGCCTGGTCAGTACCTGGATGGGAGGCCTCCTGGGAAAACTAGGTTGCTCTTGGAAGAGGTGTTAGTGAGGCCAGCAGGGGGTGCTTACCCTGTGGTCTGTTTGGGTCCTAACGCCCCAGTATAGTGACAGGGACACTATGCTGTCAAAAAGCACCGTCCTTCGGATGAGACGTTAAACCGAGGTCCTGACACTCTGTGGTCATTAAAAATCCCATGGCACTTCTCGTAAAGAGTAGGGGTGTAACCCCGGTGTCCTGGCCAAATGACCCCCCTGGCCTTTGTCAATCGTGGCCTCCTAATAATCCCGAAGCACTTGATTGGCTCTATGACTTTCTCTCCTCTCCACCTGTAGCTTGTGTGTGGTGAGCGCACTGGTGCCGTTGTCCTGTGGCTGCCGTCGCCGTGGATGCTGCACACTGGTGGTGGTTGAGGAGAGACCCCCCCACATGATAGTAAAGCGCTTTGGGTGTACAACAATACACAATAAAGCGCTATATAAATGCATCATTCATTCATTCAATATTTTATTTTATTATATTTCATAGTATGTTCGTAGTATGCTTTTTATTTTATTTTATTTTAATTTCATTCATTTCTTTTTTTATTTTTTTCCTTTTGGAGGTTCAATATAATCCCTGGATGTTCTTCTGGACTCTGGGTCACAAACAGCATGAATGGAATGAATGGATGGTCGTGACCTGTCAACATTACAGAATGCCTTTTAATGTGTGTAATGTTAAATTGTCAAAACAAATAAATAAATATGGCTACTTGGTACTGGTTTTCTGCTGCTGTTGTTGTTTCTAGCTTTTTACACTTATTTTTACCTCTTTTACCTCTTCAGTCATTAACTGACTAATCAGTGAGGAATGTGGCCTTTAGCCAGGGCACAAAACCTTCAGACTCACCCATAGAGTCAAACCTAAAGTATTCTGAAGTGTTTAACAGGTGACAAACACAGTTAGCAGAGGAAGATATTGAGGCAATCTGCTAAGAAAGCTGAGGGGAAAAAATCATGTTATGACTGGACAAGAAACTAGTCTTATATTGTAGAAGTAGAAGTTTTTTTGTCTATAAAAATAAAATGATCTATTCAAATTGTTTTCATTTCTTAACAAGTATTATGAACTGCAATATACAGGGCGGGGGGGGATGAGCAAAAAAATTGCATTATCTAATCAAGGTCTTTGTTTACATATCACTGGTCATGATTTGCATATTGCAGGAAACCCCTTTAGAATTTCATCAACAAATATTGAGGAGGAACGAACAAAATGTATTTCTATGTTGCATTTTGTGGGCCAAAATATCTAAATATTTAAATGACTCCTGTACTGTATGTCTCTGGTAATACGTAGGTAAGTCAATTCTGATGCAGTGCTGCCAGTGTCCAGTAGGGGGTCCAGTTATTGTGCTTCAGAGCTCCACATCTGCAGAAGGATCAGTTTTATATGAGACAGACATGCTGTCAAGTGCTGAAGCTTTTATCAAACGAGAGACTAAAGGTATGAAAATACTGAAGGGTTTGGGATACTTGACTGACTGATAAAACAATTCTATGGAAATCAGCATAGTACAAGATTTTTACTTTGAATTTGGATGTTTCCTGCCACTCTCAAATAACCCTTTGCAATCATATTTATTTGTTTTTCACAATACTCTATTCTTCCTGTCAATTTAACTTAATATTTTAAACCCAAATCATGCACTGGTTTCGTCTCAACCTCCTCCTCAGGAATCTACTCATCAGCGTGTGCTGTTAAAAAAAAAAAAAATAATAATAATAATCAGTTCTTGACAGTCATGCTGTGTATTTCCTCAGCAGAATCAACTGCATGGTCCTCATTTTTTAACAGGGTCAAGAGTTTTTTTCCCCCTCCCGGTGTTAATATTTACAGCACTTTCAACAGATATTTTCAGTCATATATCGATCTTTCTTTACGCAGATTATTTATTTTGTAGCAATCAAGAGGAAAATAATATTGCTCAGTTGCTCTTTTGTAGCTCAGGTGACTTAATGGCGTTCTGAGTTATGTTTCTTTTACTGTAAGTATCAGTTTTGTCTTGGATGTTTCTCCTGAAAATTAAATAAATAATACAATAATAGAAACAATATGGAACAATAAGTTTCCACTTCCATTTGTTAACACTGGTTAACTGCATTTGTTAAAGTGATAGTTCACCCAAAAATGAAAATTCTGTCATCATTTACTCACCCTCAAGTTGTTCTAAACCTGTATGAATTTCTTTCTTCTGCTGAACACGAAAGAAGATATTTTGAAGAATGTTTGTAACGAAACAGTTGCTGGTCTCCATTCACTTCCATAGTATGGAAAAAGATACAATGGAAGTCAATGGAAACGAGGCAATATTTGGTTACAAACATTCTGCAGAATATCTCCTTTTGTATTCAGCAGAAGAAAGAAACTCATACAGTTAACCAATGTTAACAAATTACATTTTTGGGTTAACTATCCCTTTAACATGAACGTCTAAAGCATTTATTAATGTTCATTTCAACATTTACTAATACGATATTAAAATAAAACATTTTATCTGTTAATATTGCTTAATGGACATGAGCTAAGATGACCTAATAATGATAAAGATTATTAAATACTGTAACAAATGAATTCCTCGTTGTTAGTTAATTTAAACTAACTGGGCCTTTTTGTAAAGTATTACCAACATTCTAAGTAATAATAAACAAACATGAATCAATAGCATACAGAGCTAATCATAAGTTCAAATCATTTGTTCTTGAGAATTTGATAAGAAATGTTCGAATTCATGCTCAAATCTCATGACTTTTTGGTGTTTTTGCAAATCTGAGAATAATAACTATAGGGACTGATTTTTTTTGAAAAACTGATTTTTCTATTTGCTTATCATTTGGTCTCATTGCCCTTTCTCATTTCTCTCATTGCAAGAGGTGTTTTTTTATTTTATGGTAAGATGGGCAGTTGTGATGGTGGGTTGCATCAAAGCAAAAATATACTTCAACTAATGGCAGCAAAGTAAAAAATGAAGAGAATGGAGGTGCATGTGAAGCACAGTAAAGCTCAGCAAAAGCTTTGAATCAAAGCAAACACTGCCTTTTATCATTGTAAAAGTGCATAAAGCGTGTTCAGGTTTCATGCAATCTGCTTCTTGCTGACAAGTGCTATTTTGACAATCGTGAGAAAATTGTTTAACAAAAAGATAAAAGATACAGGATGTGTTTACAAAAGTAAAGGACATGCACGGTTTCTAATTGAAATTCCCCCCCCCCCCCCCCCC
>NW_015555768.1:195665-200381 GCF_001515605.1 Sinocyclocheilus anshuiensis
TGTGTGTGTGTGTGTGTGTGTGTGTGTGTGTGTGTGTGTGTGTGTGTGTGTGTGTGTGTGTGTGTGTGTCAAGGTTTCCGAGGTCACCTTTTTTTTTTCTCGGCCCTGCAATGAATGAATGTATGAAATAATAAACAATAAAACTAACACTGACTTTGAGTAGTAAATAGTCTGGTCTTTTGAAGCAGTCTGTGGGATACATACCTTAAACCTTTCATTATGCATTTTATTTTTATGTTTCTATTATTTATTATGTATTTTCTATTTTTTTCTATTTATCCATTTTTTTTTAACAGTTCCCCAAACTATCCATCAATTTATCCGTTTGAAAAATTGCTATCTTATATATTACTTTCCTTTTAGTACAAGGCTTTAATTATTACTAGAGTATTTTCATGAACAGTGAACAGAGCCAGAATGAGATGAGATGGGAAGGAATGTTTGGAATCTTCTATTATTACAGCAACTGCTACATCTCTCTGTCTGTCTCTCTGTGAGTGTGTGTTTGTGTAGTCGTGTGTAAGTTTTTAGGCATAGCAAGGATTTGACACCAGAAAGCAATCAATGGTTTGCCCCCCATCCAACCCCTCCCCTTTTTTTGCAGGACCCCAGCTGTTTAAGTGTGGATTTTACTAACTACCCTCCTCATATGATTGCCACTTCTGTGTCTCCGGTTTATTTAGACAAAACAAATTCTGTGATCCTTCTGCAAACACAGAGACCTTCTGTTGCCAACAAAATGTGTTGAGAGAACATTCTGTCATTCTGTTCTGGCTTATTGTTCTGCCTTCAATTTTGTACCAATTCAAGGTTTGGATGATTCAGCAAATGGCTGCGAGAGAAGCACATTTGGTCAATAGGCCTAGGCTATAATTCTTTTAAACGATAATATTAATTGTTTATTGTGTAGTTTGGCTACTCGTTCTTTGGTTGAATCGTACAAACTCCTCCAAACAGTCAATACAAGCTCTTTAAAAAAAAAAAAAAAAAGTTTGATCCAATCATCTTAGAGTTTAAAACAAGATAAAAATGCTCTGAATATTTTATGTTTTACTTCAGTGCCCTTTATATGTCAACATATCAGTGAAAAATATCAATGAACTTTAGATGTAAACACTGAAACTACAGAACTGAAAGAGAACTGAAATACAGAATGAATCAGGCCCAATGACAGAATGTCAAATTAAGTCATTTCACACAGGCCTCCAAAGTGCATGGGGCTTGACAATCTTTGTTTTTGACAGGGACAGAGTGCCATCTAGTGTTCACTATGAGTCAGTACTTTCATCTCAATGTTTCATTCAAATCAGACTGTGCAAAGGAGTGAACTCTTATGGCATCAATAATGCCATAAGTCTACAAATGTAATATGAGCCATATCAGCCATATCACCCTGCAGCCCAAGACTGGTTGCCCACTGAAGCTAAGCAGGGTTGAGCCTGGTCAGTACCTGGATGGGAGGCCTCCTGGGAAAACTAGGTTGCTCTTGGAAGAGGGGTTAGTGAGGCCAGCAGGGGGTGCTTACCCTGTGGTCTGTTTGGGTCCTAACGCCCCAGTATAGTGACAGGGACACTATGCTGTCAAAAAGCACCGTCCTTCGGATGAGACGTTAAACCGAGGTCCTGACACTCTGTGGTCATTAAAAATCCCATGGCACTTCTCGTAAAGAGTAGGGGTGTAACCCCGGTGTCCTGGCCAAATGACCCCCCTGGCCTTTGTCAATCGTGGCCTCCTAATAATCCCGAAGCACTTGATTGGCTCTATGACTTTCTCTCCTCTCCACCTGTAGCTTGTGTGTGGTGAGCGCACTGGTGCCGTTGTCCTGTGGCTGCCGTCGCCGTGGATGCTGCACACTGGTGGTGGTTGAGGAGAGACCCCCCCACATGATAGTAAAGCGCTTTGGGTGTACAACAATACACAATAAAGCGCTATATAAATGCATCATTCATTCATTCAATATTTTATTTTATTATATTTCATAGTATGTTCGTAGTATGCTTTTTATTTTATTTTATTTTAATTTCATTCATTTCTTTTTTTATTTTTTTCCTTTTGGAGGTTCAATATAATCCCTGGATGTTCTTCTGGACTCTGGGTCACAAACAGCATGAATGGAATGAATGGATGGTCGTGACCTGTCAACATTACAGAATGCCTTTTAATGTGTGTAATGTTAAATTGTCAAAACAAATAAATAAATATGGCTACTTGGTACTGGTTTTCTGCTGCTGTTGTTGTTTCTAGCTTTTTACACTTATTTTTACCTCTTTTACCTCTTCAGTCATTAACTGACTAATCAGTGAGGAATGTGGCCTTTAGCCAGGGCACAAAACCTTCAGACTCACCCATAGAGTCAAACCTAAAGTATTCTGAAGTGTTTAACAGGTGACAAACACAGTTAGCAGAGGAAGATATTGAGGCAATCTGCTAAGAAAGCTGAGGGGAAAAAATCATGTTATGACTGGACAAGAAACTAGTCTTATATTGTAGAAGTAGAAGTTTTTTTGTCTATAAAAATAAAATGATCTATTCAAATTGTTTTCATTTCTTAACAAGTATTATGAACTGCAATATACAGGGCGGGGGGGGATGAGCAAAAAAATTGCATTATCTAATCAAGGTCTTTGTTTACATATCACTGGTCATGATTTGCATATTGCAGGAAACCCCTTTAGAATTTCATCAACAAATATTGAGGAGGAACGAACAAAATGTATTTCTATGTTGCATTTTGTGGGCCAAAATATCTAAATATTTAAATGACTCCTGTACTGTATGTCTCTGGTAATACGTAGGTAAGTCAATTCTGATGCAGTGCTGCCAGTGTCCAGTAGGGGGTCCAGTTATTGTGCTTCAGAGCTCCACATCTGCAGAAGGATCAGTTTTATATGAGACAGACATGCTGTCAAGTGCTGAAGCTTTTATCAAACGAGAGACTAAAGGTATGAAAATACTGAAGGGTTTGGGATACTTGACTGACTGATAAAACAATTCTATGGAAATCAGCATAGTACAAGATTTTTACTTTGAATTTGGATGTTTCCTGCCACTCTCAAATAACCCTTTGCAATCATATTTATTTGTTTTTCACAATACTCTATTCTTCCTGTCAATTTAACTTAATATTTTAAACCCAAATCATGCACTGGTTTCGTCTCAACCTCCTCCTCAGGAATCTACTCATCAGCGTGTGCTGTTAAAAAAAAAAAAAATAATAATAATAATCAGTTCTTGACAGTCATGCTGTGTATTTCCTCAGCAGAATCAACTGCATGGTCCTCATTTTTTAACAGGGTCAAGAGTTTTTTTCCCCCTCCCGGTGTTAATATTTACAGCACTTTCAACAGATATTTTCAGTCATATATCGATCTTTCTTTACGCAGATTATTTATTTTGTAGCAATCAAGAGGAAAATAATATTGCTCAGTTGCTCTTTTGTAGCTCAGGTGACTTAATGGCGTTCTGAGTTATGTTTCTTTTACTGTAAGTATCAGTTTTGTCTTGGATGTTTCTCCTGAAAATTAAATAAATAATACAATAATAGAAACAATATGGAACAATAAGTTTCCACTTCCATTTGTTAACACTGGTTAACTGCATTTGTTAAAGTGATAGTTCACCCAAAAATGAAAATTCTGTCATCATTTACTCACCCTCAAGTTGTTCTAAACCTGTATGAATTTCTTTCTTCTGCTGAACACGAAAGAAGATATTTTGAAGAATGTTTGTAACGAAACAGTTGCTGGTCTCCATTCACTTCCATAGTATGGAAAAAGATACAATGGAAGTCAATGGAAACGAGGCAATATTTGGTTACAAACATTCTGCAGAATATCTCCTTTTGTATTCAGCAGAAGAAAGAAACTCATACAGTTAACCAATGTTAACAAATTACATTTTTGGGTTAACTATCCCTTTAACATGAACGTCTAAAGCATTTATTAATGTTCATTTCAACATTTACTAATACGATATTAAAATAAAACATTTTATCTGTTAATATTGCTTAATGGACATGAGCTAAGATGACCTAATAATGATAAAGATTATTAAATACTGTAACAAATGAATTCCTCGTTGTTAGTTAATTTAAACTAACTGGGCCTTTTTGTAAAGTATTACCAACATTCTAAGTAATAATAAACAAACATGAATCAATAGCATACAGAGCTAATCATAAGTTCAAATCATTTGTTCTTGAGAATTTGATAAGAAATGTTCGAATTCATGCTCAAATCTCATGACTTTTTGGTGTTTTTGCAAATCTGAGAATAATAACTATAGGGACTGATTTTTTTTGAAAAACTGATTTTTCTATTTGCTTATCATTTGGTCTCATTGCCCTTTCTCATTTCTCTCATTGCAAGAGGTGTTTTTTTATTTTATGGTAAGATGGGCAGTTGTGATGGTGGGTTGCATCAAAGCAAAAATATACTTCAACTAATGGCAGCAAAGTAAAAAATGAAGAGAATGGAGGTGCATGTGAAGCACAGTAAAGCTCAGCAAAAGCTTTGAATCAAAGCAAACACTGCCTTTTATCATTGTAAAAGTGCATAAAGCGTGTTCAGGTTTCATGCAATCTGCTTCTTGCTGACAAGTGCTATTTTGACAATCGTGAGAAAATTGTTTAACAAAAAGATAAAAGATACAGGATGTGTTTACAAAAGTAAAGGACATGCACGGTTTCTAATTGAAATTCCCCCCCCCCCCCCCCCC
>NW_015555768.1:200448-233379 GCF_001515605.1 Sinocyclocheilus anshuiensis
TGCCATTAAACTGGATTGATCAGCAGAGCAGGGCACATCCAATCTGTAAGTGCTTGCGTGACCGAGGCCGGTGCTTTCGGCCAGAGCAGCATCTTTCTGCTAAAACATCTCTCTGGAAGTCAAAGACTCAGCACTTCGACCTTAAATCTTGTCAAGGAAATGCAGCGTTTCTGGGCTTGGAAGTGCTGATGGGGTTGATCCAGTTCCATGTTCCAGTTCTCGAACTCCTCCAAAACGATGGCAACCATCTGCTTTTGGAATCCAAAACTAGGATTGATTAGAATTTCAAATTCCATCCATTTATGAAATGACGTTTACACTGCGGAATGTGAAATTACATTGTTCAATATTGATTCCCGTGTCTCTTTCATCTATGTCTATGTATCTATGTATCTATGTATTTCATCTACATCTTTCTGTGTATTAAGTCAAGGGCAGTTTCCTCTATTTTTACATTTTCTGCTGTGGCAATTATTCACAGTATTGGTGTTAGCAATGCCAAATCAAGTCACATTTATTTATATAGCACTTCCCAGCTAACATTGAACGTTCTCAGAACTTTGGCTAACGCTCTGGCAACATGCTCTCAAAGTTATGAATGTTCTTCCAGTAACTTTGATAGAATGTTCATTCAAAGTTGTGGTCTTTAATAACATTCTTTATAATACTTTATTCATTCAATATTTTAGTTAGACATTCTTTTGTTTTACTATGTTACTACTTACTTATTTCAGAACATTCCCTTCATATTTTCTCTAACATTCATATAACCAAGGGGAATTTTTTTTTTTTTTACTTAATGTTTGGGAACGTTAGCAAAATGTTAGAACATATTTTTGTTTTTGTTATACAACACAGATTGTTTTAAATCAGCTTCACATTAATAAACATGAAAATATATAACTGCATAACTAAAATAATTATATAACTAATTCAATTTCAGCTATAAGCAGCTCTACAGAAGATTCAGTAGTGTCATTATTCAGTTCAGTTAGGTTCAATGTTAATTCAGTTCAGTTCATCAAAGGTCATGGGTTTTATTTTAGGCACTTTTGAAATAAGTGTCTATCAAATACATAAATGTTAATTTAAAATTCGCACTGTACTGTAAAAATATACAGTACATAAGTTAGCCTAACAAAATAGTTTTTTCAGTCTTTCTATTACAAATTAAAAATTCACATTTAATTCAGTGTGTTACTTGCCATTATTTTTTTCTTTGTAATTATTTGTGAAATTTACTAGCAGGAGTGAAAATGTTTCAAAGTGAATAACACATTGAATTAAACATGACATTTTGAAGTAGAAAGACTAACAACTCTTATTTTTATCTTTTATTTACAACTTCTAAAAAATTATTTTAAGTGTATATAGTTTCTACAGTAAGCAATGCAAAAAAAAACAACAAAAAAAAACAATGCAAAACCGTCCAGTTTGCTTAGAAAAATAAAGGCCTCTTTAAAAAGCCATGATTTGGGTCTATAGAACAAACAATGAAGTGCACCAAAGTAGGGATAAAAGGATTGCACTTATTAGTACACTGTAAAAAAAAAAAAAAAGATTTTTCGACTGTTTGAGTACATTTAAAAAAAATAAACTATTTCAGTCTTTCTACTTCAAAATTGCATATTTAATTCAATGTGTTACTTGTCATTTCTTTGTAATTGTTTGTGAAATTTACTAGCAATTTCTGAGCAACATTTTTTTTAAAGTAAGTCCTGCACCAACATTTTTCAGTGCTTATTAGATAATTTATTATAAAAAAAAAGTTTCTAACCAAATCTAATCTCAACACATCTGTTTTAGCAGTTTGTTTGTGTTTATGCATCACAAGCTCATGCTCTGCTATAATATTATTCTTCGTCAGCCCATTCCAAGCAGTAGCTCATTGTTACTTTAACGCTTTTACTGCTTTTAACGCCACCATAAAAAATGATGTCTTCATTCAGCAAGAATCACTGTGCATTATTGAGCATTTCAGCACAGAGATCAGATGAGACAAGAGCTTGGCAGAATAAAACAAAATGAACTTGGTGAGCTAGAGCCGTGCCAATCCGCTCTAAACCGGCACTGCAGCACAACTTCCTCAAATAGGCTGTGATTCTTCAGCGCCTGTCTGAAGGTGCGTATGGCGTGGTGTGGTGTGGTCGCTCTTGTGTTGTGGGGTGTGGTCTGGGTGCAATGCAGCGCTGGACTGACCCACGTCACAAGTGGGACCACCTCTCCTCATCTGTAACTGCGCTTGCCAATATCACACTGAGACAGAGAGTGAGAGTGAGAGTGAGGAGGAAAGCACTGCAGATTCTGGGTGTTGCCTTTCAGGTCCTGGATAGAGGGTAAAGGTCAGGTGACAGCGGTGCAGCTACACAGAATGCAGCATCTTTTTGCACCAAATGCATGGTAAATCATTCACATGCAACCCAAGGTTGTCTTGTTTTTACTGGTCACAGTGAAGCAGCAATACTGGAGCGATGAGACAGGTGTCCCAATACAGCCATATAATGGATATTACAATGAAAGCTGGCGCAGATGTAGAGGTTGTTAATTATCTTGGCTCAAGTGTTCTCCGTGTGTGTGTGTGTGTGTGTGTGTGTGTGTCGGCCACACACGCATCTGTGGGAGATTTATATCCACTGCAGTAATGAAGTTACACTCGCTCTGTTCTACGGCAGAAGCATTAAACACCTCATAAGAGCTCTGCAGCAGGACGATAGTACAGTTTTACCTCAGACACCTCCGTCCCATGACACATATCATATGCACAAAGTGACCCTGCTCATTATTTCTTGTGTGTTATTTTTCCCAAATGTGTATGAACAGTGATAAAAGTCAAGGTCGTTTTTGTTATTAAATCTTCCTGTGTATATTAATGAACTTATATCTGGTGGTATAAACAGTAAAATAACCCAACTAGGTACAAGTGAACAATTAAGTTACATATATAATTTCACAAAATACATATTTTTAGTTAATTCATGGCTGAATTAGGAAGTTTAAGAGGTAAGCAGCAAACAGAAAATATCATTTTTGTGTACATATATATTTATTCTAATTTACTCTAAATTGCATTTTTACTATCTTTTATCATATTGTTATTATTATTATACATTTAATATTTATATTCAACCATGTTAGTCCCATTTGGATCAAATCAGTTTCTCAAAAGAGACCAGGATCAGATCTTAAGCCTAAAAATAATTACAAAATAAAACTATGAAAAAAAAATCATATAAATTCTTATTATTTATAAAAGTAATAATAGTTTATTTCATATTTATCTTTAACTGAGTTAGTCCCATTTGTTCTTCTTCGTCTTCTATTATTATTATTAAAATCCAGAAAGCGTAAACAAAATGCTATGAAGAAATCAAATTTTAGTAGTAGTAGTAGTAGTATATGAAGAAGTAGTAGTTTATTGCGTATTTATCTTTGTTTAACTAGT
The DNA here is from genome assembly GCF_001515605.1 of Sinocyclocheilus anshuiensis. Lineage (NCBI taxonomy): Eukaryota > Metazoa > Chordata > Actinopteri > Cypriniformes > Cyprinidae > Sinocyclocheilus > Sinocyclocheilus anshuiensis. The sequence goes on from NW_015555768.1 coordinate 203,891, forward strand.
CCCACTGAGATGTGAATCAATTTTTCAAGAGAGACCTGGCATATATCCAGAAAGGATAAAAAAATACTTATATGAAGACAACATAACATTTCTAATTGCATGGATTTAACCACAGTTTTACATAGTAAAAGAGTAATTACATATTAAATCGTTTGTTAAGACAAAAAGCACTGAAAACCTGAGCTTCAGAAACATTCATAACCGCTGTGAGTCCTGCATTAGTACAGTAAGGCAGTAGCCCCTCACTGCAGAACACAAGATCCAGGGGGCGTGGTTGGATCCACATCTAGGGGGTGGAGATGGGTGGGTTTAGGTATAGAGACAGAGTGCAACGCATCATAATCTGAAGACCACACCCAGGGCAGGATTTAGGGGGCCCCTGGGCTTGAGGTTATGTTTGGGCCATATACACTACAAATGCCCTCAACTAGAACATCATTATGGAGCAACACAAAATACACAAAAATTTAAATATACTTTGAGGTTCATATATAGTACAATCAATATGCAACATGTCTAGCCTATAGTCAAAGTTTAGATGTAATAGTCATTATAATACAATAAGCAAGATGTGTTCTCTCAGTTGAGAGATCAAAACCCTGAAATATTTTTATTTTTTTTAAGCCAGAGATGTATTAGTATTAAAGAAATATATTGTTATATGTGTCCTCTTATGTCAGGTTCTTATTTAATCAATAAATTCAATCTGAGAAAAAGACATGTTGGCTAATGAAATTACTATCAACAAAATCCATAGATGGATTTTGAATAAATTATGTGAAGTTTAAATATAACATTTAAATATAGAAATATTAAATGACTGCAAAAAAATGAAATAAGCTGCTTTTTAAAATATGACACAACCGCCAGTAGATGGCAGCAAGTGACTGTCTTAATGAGTGAGTTGAATCAACTGATTCGTTTAAAATGCTGATTCATTTAACTTCGCAAACGACTGTACTTATAGCCTGATGGAATCATTTGCTGGTCTGTGTAACGCTGAGGAACAAAACATTGTGTTGCTCGGAGACGCAGCGGTTCTGCTGTTTGTTCTGTTTCCTTTCTGACGGAGCAAAACGGAATTTTGTGTCTGACAGTTCAGTAAGTTGTAGTTTATTGTACATTTGCGATGCTGCAGATATTTGGGAAAAAAACAGGACTCTTGTTTGTGTGATAGCCTTAGTCCTATCATAGGCATATGTAATAAAAACAGAAACTCATTAAATGGCTGTTTTTATTTTTTTTTATAATTTTGATTACATTTCTGCCCCACGTGTGATGGCAGTGAGATGGGAGAGAGTGCTCAAACTCTTCAGATCGCATAATTTAGTGGAATATTCATATAATATAGAATCATCATCTGTGATGAAATGAGGCGTGAACATTTCATGAATTTATCATCTTTCTATATGTGCGCTGTTTTAGGCTAAAGGCTTAATGGAGCTGTTCAAAGTAGCCATGTGATAAACTAATCGGTGCAGACGCGATCAATACGTGTCCTTCTTCTATGTGAAATAATCGTAAATACCAGTTTATGCTGTTTGATAATGGCCTCGAAGGTCGTAGTTGTAAGCAGTTAGCCTTGGCTGGCCCGTTTAGCCCTTGCGTGCGCAGTGGAAATGCGGCTAATAATTTCTGACTGGCATAACTGAAATCAAACAAACATAAACGGGCAAGGGCCATGACCACGCCCACCAGGGGGGAAACAATCCAACGCGCTCCACTGACTTTCTATTGGAGATGGTCCTCACTGCAGAACACAAGATCCAGGGGGCGTGGTTGGATCCAGATCCAACTCCTCCCACCTTACATATACCTAAACCTACCCGTCTACACCCCCTGATCCCTAAACCCACCCATCTCCACCCCTAAACCTACCAATCTCCACCCCCTAGATGTGGATCCAACCACGCCCCCTGGATCTTGTGTTCTGCAGTGAGAGGCTACTGTTCTATTGCGGGAAGCTGCCTCCTTGTCATTTCTGACTTATAACAAAAAACAGAGCAATGCCTAAAAGCTGACAAGGTGTACAGTAAACAAGCTAAAAAAAAAAGCCTGAACTACGTTTTTATAAGCTGTCGACCCATAAAAACAAGCATTTAGGACACAAAAGTAGAGCGCAACGTGTATTACTCTGAGGACCGCGCCCACTGGAGGGAAACGTAATTGACGGCAAGACCATTCATTATTTTTAACCATGTCAAAGGATTATTTCACCACCCTATGTGAATCTGTGGGGAGGAGATATATTAAGAAACTAAATTTTATTGATCTGTGTCAGTGCCCCTTTTCCTAACCTTCTTTTTGTTTGAGAAATGATCCAACTGAATGGCCCAACGTGAAATACCCCGACATCTACAACTATTTGTTTCCTAAATGCTCGTTTTTTGGGTCGACAGCTTACAAAAACGTAGTTCTGGGTGTTTTAGGTTGTTTACTGTACACCTTGTCACATAGCAGCTTTTAGGCATTGCTCTGTTTTTTGTTATAAGTCAGAGATGACAAGGAGGCAGCTTCCCGCAATAGACAGTCAGTGGAGAGTGTTGGATTGTTTTTCCCCAGTGTGGGCGTGGCCTAAATAGGTGGGAGGAGTTGGATCTGGATCCAACCACGCCCCCTGGATCTTGCGTACATTCAGTGTTATGCTTCATGCTATCACGCCAATAGGGGCGCCATACATTCACACTACAGTACAGACGGACAGCGAGACCCAGAGGGCAGACACACTTGTTAACATGATGAAGAAAGATTCTCTTCAAATGCTTCACATACAAAACTGTTTCAAGGTCTGTTCGTTTGAATCCACAGTAATTTGATCAGATTTTCAGCTTTTGATTTTGTCTCTTGTGATATTGTTAGTGACAGTGTTAATAGATCATTAGGTTGCTGCTGTATAGTGATTTGAATTTGCATAGGTGAGTGTGAAAAGTGCAAAGTAACTGCATTCAAGTACATAATCCGTAGAACACACTGAGCTAACATGCGTGTGCATGTCCAAACGTGGCTAAACACATAAATTACACATAGCAATGAACATACACATGATTGTAATATCAACAACAATAGTTTTGTAAAATCATGTCATCATTTGGCGTGAAGGGGGATGAAAATGTAACGCAAACAATGTTCCGAATACAGTGTACAATGATCATATCACGAGAAATCACATTTTACTCATCCTGAAATAAGAGTTCACTGTATGAACTCAAAGCTTCAACTTTAGCTCAAAAAAGAGCCTTTATTCAAACTAAGCTGCAAAAAATGTCAAATTTAAAAAAAAATTACTTCTAAATTACAATTTAGAAGTAAATGCACATTGTTCTTAAAGGGGTCATAGGATGCCCATTTTCCACAAGTTGATATGATTTTTTTGTTTTTGCCCCCATTTTTAATGAGCTGAACTCAAAGATCTAAGACTTTTTCTATGTACACAAAAGGCCTATTTCTCTCAAATATTGTTCACAAATCTGTCTAAATCTGTGTTAGTGAGCACATCTCCTTTGCCGAGATAATCCATCCACCTCACAGGTGTGGCATATCAAGATGCTGATTAGACAGCATGACTATTGCACAGGTGTGCCTTAGGCTGGCCACAATAAAAGGCCACTTGTAGCATTATTTGACCCCTTTAAGGGGGGGCTTCTTCCCCTATTTTATTACCCTATAGTTCGTTATTTATTATATAGATGTATAAAACTAGCGAAAATTTCTAGCTAGCACGTTTCTCCACAAGACTAGTAGCCTAAGACATGAAATCACCCACGGTGTTCAACAGCTAACGGTCCTCACGAGGAAAACGGCATATTAAACAGGCTCAAAAATGCTCTGATGAAAATCAAACAGACTCAATAATGTGCTAATGAAAATCTAGAAATGCAGAAACTTTATACGAGTGTTAGGGGGTATAAAATATCATTAGCTTAGTATAAAAACATTGCAGAGAAAAACAAATGTGTGTTTTGCAGTATCTTTCTCAGACTGATTGGCAGGGTTCTTGTGGTTTTGTGACAGAGTCCCGACACTCCTGACATGTCTTGCTTTCAATGGGAGCGTTTTTGTTCTGTTTTATTATTAATAAAAGAGCCCAGACTTCCTGCAATTCAGTCCTCGCCTCATCCTTCACCCTGACACTGAGGCTCAGTAAATGAAACATCGGCCTCACTTTTGCCTCGTGTGCTGCAGAGGAGCGGAGCTTGTGATTTACACCCAGCAATGAGTGAAGATCTGAGGGAAGAGCGCGCGTGTGAGGAGAGGGATGAGAGAGATGCTGCTGACCGCCATGTGAAGACTTCCGTTGGGCTTGAGTGAGAAATGCAATACTCAAATCACCGTTCCAAACAGTCGTCCGAATACGTCTTTATCCTCACGAACACCTAGCGAGCAAACCAAAAAGAGACGGAAATAAAGCAAGCATCTTTCTAGTGCCAGTATGCTTATGTTTCTCAGTGTAGAAAACATTTTTTTGTTTTCTGTTCCAGCACACACAAACACCCGAGCGCATATCTTGTAGTACTATCTGTCTAACATTCCCGTTTGTTTGCTCCGGTAATCGAGCTGTGTTGTGTCCCGTCTCTCTGGCGCTGACTCAGCATCTCTGCAGCCCGCTATATTGGCTCGCAGCCTGGGTTGAAGCATCCGCGGCGCACTGTCTAAGCACCCAAAAGCATGACTGTGCAATTTTATAACCGGCAAAGAGCAATTTTGTTGGGCCTTACAATTACATTCGAGCGTCTAGTGTTCCACTGCGGCAGGCGATTCCCTATCACGAAATCAAGAGGACATATGAGACGGATGAGATAGCCTACTAGAGATGATGCACAAACAGCTAGCTCAACAAATTATACATATTATAATATACACAATATTCAAGCAGCCACGTCCCGCATTTTATAATGTATCTGTATATTCTATAATATTATAGGCTATTCTACTGTATATGTTCTATAAGCTATTTTGAATGAATGAATTATGCATTTATATGGCACTTTATTGTGTATTGTTGTACACCCAAAGTGTTTTACAATCATGTGGGGGGGGCTCTCCTCAACCAAAAAAGTGTTTAATTTTAAACACTTTGATATTTTTATACATCTTATGCATGCAATTGAATAACAAGCTGCATATTAATTCAGAGACATGGAATATTTGTACTTAAAAAAAATTGTCAAACATGAAAAAGTTATTAATGCATGCTTATTTATTTATTTATACACTGTAAAATGTTGCTGCAATTCATTTAAAATGTGTTGACATAACTGAAATACCCAACTTAACTACACAAAACTACAGTTAAGTAGATTTATATATAAATTATATATAAAAATCATTATCCAATAACGTAAATCTGGATGTGAGCATCACTGTCATTAGCAACAGGCCACTTTCCTCTCTTGATTGTCAGATTTAAATTTTCTATTGATTATCTGTAATTTGTATTGATCAAGTCCCTCTGCTTTCTCGTAACCTCTGTATTTCCCATCATGCCTCACTGCTGCCAGTATGTGTGCTGATTTTACTAGTTATGGCTATTATCTGGTTAAATTATTTAAGTGTATGGTAAACTGTTTTATTAGGTTAGCCTTATTATTATCATAACAATATAAATATCGTAACATCTTCGTGATTTTCACTAAACTTCTTTTAATACACTGATATTAGTATTCAAGATGTGTTTTGATCCTATGGGACCTTCCTTATGAAGAAGATGTAATTATTATTTTAGGAAGGCTCTTGGTTTTTTATTATACATTGGAGTAAAAAGATTCCCGTGTGATCTGTAAAATTAATTAGAAAACTTCTTTTAACCTTGGTACTTTGCTGCATTATTGAACCTTCCTGACAACAGAGGCCAAATCCTCATGCATCAGCTCATGCTGACGGCCGATTGGCTGCTTTGTCTTGGTATGTGCACGGATTCAAGAGTGTCATGGCTAGTAAAAGCAAAATATATTTAATAACAAGTAATATGTTAAACAGGTAAATGTTAATATAAATCAATCACAGGTTATAAATATTACATTGCTTTTTAGCAAACTCTTTTGTAAAAACCTGTTGGTCTGTCTCTGATGGTATTTTAACCTTGATGGAACTGCAATATATTGGCATTTTATTCATCTGTATATTCATAAGCTATTTTAAACAAAATTTTCATAATTCTTTTATATTTGTGCATGCAGTATTATGACTGCACATTAATTCAGACTACATGGAACACTTGTACTTAAAAAAAATCATTTGTCACTCATGATTATTTAAACTAAAAACAGAAACGTTTCTTAAAAATGGTGATCAGTTAAAGCATCTAAAATTAAATATCATATACAGAAAAAAAAAACTTCAACAGTTAATTATTAGATTTTTTTTTTTTTTTTTTTTTTGGTGTTGTGTAGTTCAGCCTGTGATAAGTATCTGTTATATTTTGTTCAGTCACTGTAGAAATTGCATTTTATTTGCATTGCCCTGCATGTGCAATAAACCGGACTTTGCTTATGTTTGCATGCATCAAAATAACAAAAATATTTATAATGAATCTAAAGCAAAATTCATGTTTATTGGCAAAGAAAGTTTGCACAGGGCATTTGACTTGGTGGTTTGCTCCAAAGGACTCAGCCAATTCAGAATCGGGCTGTTAAATGAGAACTGAAAATATATTATATATTTCTATTTATTGAATATTGATGGAGCAAATAAATATTTTGTACTCAAAACAGCATTTTGATATCATTTAAGAGAATGTTTCTTGAGCAGCATATCAGCATATTAGAATGATTTCTGAAGGATCATGTAACACTGAAGACTGGAGTAATGATGCTGAAAATTCAGCTTTGCATCACAGGAATAAATTACATTTTAAAATGTATTCAAATAGAAAACAGCTTTTTTAAATTATAGTAACATTTCACAATATTACTGTATTTTTGATCAAATAAACGCAGCCACTTCCAAAAAGCTTATAAAATCGTAATTTATCCAAACTTTTGACATATACAATACATGTGCTTAATCGTGTAGATGAAGAGTGCAACTAGAGTGAGCATATAAAGTCAATAGCTGCAATAGGATAAGTGATTTAACAAGTGAAAAAATAAAATGCAGCAAGTGCACTAAACAACATATGGTGCATGTGAGTCGATTTTAATGATGCAAAAAGTCAAAGCCTTTTATACAGTTTTAAAAGATTTCGACTATTTTGGGGGCAATGAGGTGAATTGTTGAACATCCCAACGACCCAAAGTCCTCCTTCATCTTCATCGATTTTCTAAGGGGAGGGTGCTCCTCCTGCCTCGCTGACAAAGTAAGCCGGCGTATAAATACAACAGGACAAGAACGCAGCCATGCCCTCACCACACCACCTATTCACAAGCACCATTCACCATGGACATGATAGTGACCTCCTCCCGCAGAAGGGCTCTGGAGACACGGACTATCCGGCCGCAGTCCTCCACTATGCGCTCGTGGGCTAAACCCAGTCCTCTGTCTTTCAAAAGATCCACAAATGTGGCCGCATCCAGGGCTGCGTACAGCCCCGCCGTGCTCGCGTCTCCGGAAGGGTTCGAGTTAAGCGCGGCGCTCAGTGGAGATCCGGTGCGCAGTAACGAGAAGGAGCAGCTCCAGGGGCTCAACGACCGCTTCGCCAGCTACATCGACAAGGTTCGCTTCCTCGAGGACCAAAACAAGCAGCTGGAGGCTGAGATCCAAGCGCTAAAGCAGCAGAACTTGCCGCAGTCCCTGCAAAGCGATGCGTACGACCGCGAGCTCCAAGACCTGCGCTGCGCCCTGGAGCAACTCCACAAGGAGAAGGCGCAGATGCTGCTCGACACAGACCACATGGATGAGGATCTGCAGCGGCTCCGAGAGCGCTACGAAGATGAAGCCAGGCTCAAAGAGCACATGGAGTCTGCGATCCGGGGAATGAAGAAAGACAAAGACGGCTCGCTTCTGATGAAGCTGGAGTTGGAAAGGAAAGTCCAGGCGCTCGTGGACGAAATGGACTTCTTGCGGCAGAACCACGAGGAGGAGATCAGCGAGCTTCTGGCTCAGCTTCAAGCCGCGCAGGTGCCGGTGGTGGAGATGAGGGACCTCCAGAAGACCGACATCACCTCTGCGCTTCGGGAGATCCGCGCACAACTGGACGGCCTCTCCTCCAAGAACCTCCAGCAGGCTGAAGAGGTGTTCAAGTGCCGCTATGCCATGCTGACGGACGCCGCGGAACACAACAAGGATGCTATAAAGTCCATACGGGACGAGATGGCAGACTACCGCCGTCAGATCCAAGCCAAGAACAGTGAACTGGAGGCTCTTCGTGGCACCAAAGATTCATTGGAAAGGCAGCTGCATGATATCGAAGACCGCCACAACACCGACGTTGCTAGTTATCAGGTCAGTTTATAAAAAAAAAAAGTGAATACATTATAAGTTTAACTTAAAAATATTAAATGTATAAATATTAAACGAATGAATAGATAAATACTAAAATAAAATATACAATTATCATGTATTTTATGCATAGTTTTATTAAAGAATTCAAATGTGCTCTCGATGTTTAATGATTTTTATGATCAAATCCTGCACTAGTATAATGTAAGTATGAACACTGTGCAGTTGCGCGTTGCGCAAACCACTTGAAATAATGATTTCGGATGAGTTTACGCAGTTTTCATGATATGACGGTAATGTTTTGAACTTAGGGTGTACTTAAAGGAACGTGGCTGTTTTGCAAAACATAGAATGGCCCAAAAATGCTGCACACTACAGGTTTTGAAACGCAGCCATTATTTCACAGGTGGTTTGCGCACTGCGTAAAAAAACATACGTTTTTACTAGCGCTGCAGGATTTCATTTCAGTGGCCTGTTGGGTTAACTTGAGCCAGATCTGTTAGAATTTATTAAACAAGTCATAAAACGGATGTAGGGTGCTACATTGGATACCAAGAGAGCATTTACACCCAAATGAGAACTTTTAGAAATGTAGTTGTTTATTAAAACTTGTTTAACAAAAATGAACAGATTTTTATTTTAGTCATGAATGAAGTTGTAAATAAATTTATTGCATCTGCTTCAACAGGAAATGATTCACCAACTGGAAAATGATCTGAAGGGAACAAAATGGGAAATGGCTCGTCATCTTCGGGAATACCAGGATCTGCTTAATGTCAAGATGGCACTGGATGCTGAAATAGCAGCTTACAGGTATAGAGTTGTGCACCTTTTTGCTTTTTTGCATGTCATTCATTTGATTAATGACAATTTTCTCTCTCAAATGCAGGAAACTGCTGGAGGGTGAGGAGACGCGTTTCCGTACCGTCTCTGGAAGTATTTCAAGCCCTGTGTTTGCTTACAGCCAGCCTAAAACCTCGAAGATCAAACATAAAATAGTGGAGGAGATCATTGAGGAGACCAAAGGAGAGAGCGACCTCGATGAGGATCTGGCAGAGGTGGCTAAAGAAGTGGCAGAAGAAGCTGGTGAGGGTGAAGAGGAGGAAAAGGATGAAGAGGTTGTCACCGCCAGTGAGGCCAAAGTGAGTTCTGCTGCTCCTGAGGGCGAAGAAGAGGAAGAGGCAGAAGGAGGAGATGAGGAAGAAACAGCAGAAGAGGGAGAAGCTGCTGAGGAGGATGAGAAAGAAGGGGAAGAGGAAGCAGAAGAGGGGGAAGAAGGTGAGGAGGAAGAGGAACAACAAGTGGAAGTGACTGAGGAGACAGAACTGGGCTGTGATAAATCTCCAACAGGCAGTGAGAAAGACAAAGAAGGAAAGGAAGAGGAGGAGGAGGAGGAGGGTGGTGAAGAACAAGAGGCAGAAAGTAAAGAAGAAACCAAAGATGATGAGGAGGAGGAGAAAGAAGAAGCTGATGAAAAAGATGATGAGAAAGAGGAGACCAAACCCGAAGGAGATGAAGAGAAGAAAGACGAATCTGGAGGAGAGGAAACGAAGGCTGATTCAGAGAAGAGCGACAAAAAAGGTGATTCAGAAGAAGATGAGAAGAAATCACCAGAAAAGGAGAAACCAGAAAGCCCAGTAGAAGAAAAGCAGCAAGAAAAAGAAGAAAAAGTTGTTCCCAACGGAGACCAGACGAGCCCGGCCAAAGAAGAAGCCAGTCCGAAAGAAGAGGTCCAAACCAGAACAGTGGAAACCATCACCAATGGAGACAAGGAGAGCAAACCTGACACAGAGAAAGAGAAGAAGTCCGAAGAAAAGCCTCAGGAGAAAAAGAAAGTCACCAAAAAAGTCGAGAAAGTCAGTCCGCAAGCAAAGAAGGAAATCAAAGGAAAAGACTGATGGAAATGACTTTGACAGGGAATTAGATTTAATCAATTGTTAGAAATAATTCTATTTGATGCAAATGTCATTTGATGCAGCTATAGCTAAAAGAATTGCATGCGTGTTAATGATTGACTTGCATGTGTGGTCTGGAGGGACGTAGCTACAGTAGCCATGCTGAGCTGACGTGTCTGAAACCGAAACTATAGCGCGTTTGAATTCAACTACAAGTACATTTATGCTGCTAATGACTTCAGCGATAAGAGAAGTACTTCAGCAGTTGTTTGGCAATAATGGTGCTATAATATCATCATTCGCAGGCGCACTTTGAGCTGAAACTCCATTTCATTATTTAAAATGATATGATGTCTTTCTAGTATACTTCTTGCCTTAAGACATAATGCACTGACTCAATGATAAGACTCGGTTTGTTAACATGAAACACAACAGCTGCTAACAATGATACTGTGAAAGCTAAAGGTGCTGCTCAATCAATAAAAGCTCATCAAGTCCTTACAAAACTCCTATGTGTGTTTGAATTTATACTGTGCTGTTTCAAAATTTGTAATGTTTTTGAGCGATGTCTCTTATGCTCATCAAGGCTGAATTTATCTGAGCAAAAATACAGTAAAAATACAATTTCAAGTAAAAGTTTCAATTTGAATATATTTTAAAATGTAATTTATTCCTGTGATCAAAGCTGAATTTTCAGCAGCATTACTCCAGTCTTCAGTGTCACATGATCTTTCAGAAATCATTGTAATAAGCTGATTTGCTGCTCAAGAAACATTTCTTATCAGTGTTGAAAACAACAGGGTTATTACAGTTATAACTAAAACCATTACTTGAAATAAAATAAATGTTAACAGAAATAACATAAAATAAAAATAACTTTTATTTCAGCTATTGCCAAGGCAACATTTCTTATTTATTTATTTAGTTTAACTTGAAGTAAAATAACTCAATCTAAAACCAATAAATAAAAAAATATTAAAAACTATATAGACATTCATTGAAAAAAAAAACTAATAAATGCCATTTACTTCCAGACATTTGGATAAAAAATTTTTTAAAACTGCATTTATTTTTAATTGAAATTTGTAACATTATAAATGTCTTTATTGTCACTTTTTATCAATTTAATGCATCCTCGCTGACTAAAAGTATTAATTTCACTGAATAAAAAAATGTAATGCAATTGTTGTTTAGAAACAAATAGCACAAAGATTATCACAAAAATCAACGTAATTTCCTCTTGGAAAGTTCACACATAATCCTAAACATTTATATTTTATCACACAAAGTTACCTGCAACCCACAATTCACAATATTGCATGTCTTACTGCTTTCATAAAATGCTTCCAGAATAATAAAATATTAAGATTACAGTTTTCTTTAAAAAGGTGTTCCTTCCAATAGAAGATAAAGTCCTTTACATGTAAACTAAGATTAATAGTTGGCAATAAAACCTTCCGTTTTTCTATATGGGCAAATGCAAAGAATGACAGACAGCTAGACCAAAAAAAGTGAAGCATGACTAATCTCACAAACATTTCATTACAGCACGGACATTAATCACATTTTTCTTCTCAAACAAGATCACTCTCTATCCCTCTCCATTAGTGTTACTAGACCTAAGTGTATAGCTCTCAATTAGGATAATGGAGAACATGTGCTGCAATGGCTTGTTAGAGCTTGAGCCAAGTGCTCTGGATCATCAGGTAACTGAATTTGTCCCTGAGGAGGCAGTAATTGGATTTGCATGCTTAAAAACACCAATTCTGCAATGCAAATCAATACAGATTTGTGCTGATCACCGGGTCTGGCTTGGGATCACAACTAGGGTTACTGCGACAGTGCATTTGGCTGACACACTTAGTGCACAATGGTCATAGTTCATGAATGGTTCAGACATACAACTTTCAGGTTAACAGCTCAGATTTTTACCACTATGCAACACTCACCTCATGTATAGGTGCACGGATGGGGGAATCCAAAGCTGTGCTTTCTGTGGATTCTGCTCTGTGCTGTTGTTCAAGTGCTGAATGTGCACAAAATTGTCACATGGCATCACTCTAGTGAATCACTCTAGCTGAGCTCTGAGGTTTCTTGCATTATATTGATTACAGCTGTCATGAATAAATAATCAATGCACAGCGCTGTACTGGAGTTGATGGCTGCATACTAGCAGATTTAGTGGGTTGTAGTGTACCTGATTGAGAACGGGCCGTGCTTGGAATAGCACTGTTTCTGCAGTATGCAATATATATTGTGTGCCGTATGCACATTTTCTGTATGCCTTAAATACATGGATTACCTCAAATGTGCAGCAAACAACAGAGCACACTATGTGGGATACCGTATCCCACAATGCATTGTGCTCAACCTTTCATTCTGGCATTACGAATGAACCGAAAGCAATTTTTTCAGGATTTGCAGCAATAGTTCACCCTAAAATGACAAATAGCTTGAAAATATCCTCACCCGCAGGCCATCTAAGATGTAGATGAGTTTGTTTCTTCATTGGAACAGATTTGGAGAAATTTAGCATTACATCCCTTGCTCACCAGTAATCCATCACCTTCTGGCCAAAAACCAGTCCATAATCCACAATAACACTTCCTCCAGTGAAAAAATCCATCCCCTGTTGTCCTCTTACATCAAAATCCAGTATCTATTTAGGACTGTTTTGGCTTGTAAATAGTGCTTGATCTGTGCATATTTCTCTCCTGATTAAACAAGATGCCTTTTTCACTGGAGAAAGCAATATTATAGATAGAGGACTCGTGTGAAGTTAAAAACACCTTAATCATGGATTTGTTTTATTACAAACATGCAGCTTTTCCCTTCACGAGATGTTAATTGCTGAACTAGAGTTGTGTGGATTATTATGATGTTTTTATCGGCTGTTCGGACTCTCATTCTGACGGCACCCATTCACTGCAGAGGATCCATTAGTGAGCAAGTGATGAAATGCTACATTTCTCCAAATCTGTCCAGATGAAGAAACAAACTCATCTACTTCTTGGATAGCCTAAGGGTGAGCAAATTTTAGCAAATTTTCAAGTTTTGGTGACCTATTCCTTTAATCAAAGAGCTCCGACCTTACACACAATTTGACAAAAATACAAAGTAACCATCTTCTAAGATAAAAACTAGACGCCACTCGATGAATTATGCTGCATGCCACATAACTTAATTTGTTCTATGTCACATAATACTGTAGCATACAGTTTACACTGCACAGTTAGCATAAGCAGAAAAACAACAACAGAGTAATGCACCAAGTTAAGGAGGTTTGTCAAGTTTTTATTGGTAGGCAATAAGCCTTTCTTAGAGGATCTGGTCTAAGGCATTTTGAATACTAAGCACACTTGTGTTATCATAGGCAGTTGATAGTGTGATTAATGCTGAAAGCATACTTGACACAATGCTCAAAGAAAATTATTTGCATTTCAATAAATAACACGACAATCAAACCAACCAGGTAACTGCAATCACAACTTCCCTGCCAAGCACAAGCATAAAGCATGTGTTCATGCATAGGCTACTCTGGCTTTGGCCGATCTCTGTGGTTGCATTTATTATTCTCGTTTGTGTACATTATGGTTTGCTTTTAAGTTGAACTGAAACTGAAATCGAGCAGCAGGACACAGTGAAGTTGTCATTGAGATGTCTGCATGCGTGAGATAAATGCACAAGGTTTGATCACCTCCAGATAGCACCAGGGGGTTTGGTCCGGTGTGTTTACTTTGCTTTCTCATCTTTACTCTCTTTCTCCTCTCCTCCTTTCTTTTTCTCCTCTTCTTTTCCAGCGTCATCCTTCTCTTCTTCACCTTCGCCTTCTTCTTGATCACCTTCTTCACCCTCTCCTCCTTCCTCTGCTTCTTTTCCTCCTTCATCTTCCTCTGCCTCTTTTCCTCCTTCCTCTTCCTCTGCTTCTTTTCCTTCTTCCTCTTCCTGTTCTCCTTCATCCTCACCTTCTTCCTCTCCTCCCTCTTCACCTGTAAAAGAGACAACAGGGTACAAATGTCACCACTGCAGTAGGGCTGGGTGCTACAAAAATGATATTTAGCATTTTGATGACATTATATATGTTAAATACATTAAAAAATCTAGTTATAATCAACTTTTCTCACTAAATGAAGAGAAACATTAAAAAAAACATAGAAGGGAAAAATGAATGAAAATTTATTTTGTTAAAAAAATTTTATTTATATGCACCAATATACAATAATAAATTAACAGCAATTTAAATTCAAATAAACTGTATGCAATATATATATATATATATATATAGAGAGAGAGAGAGAGAGAGAACAAATGATTCTCACCCTCTTCTTCTTCTTCCTCCTCCTCTTTTTCTTCTTCCTCCTCCTCCTTCTCACCCTCTTTCTCCTCTACTTCCTCCTTCTCACCTTCGTCCTCCTCCTCTTCCTCCTCTGGACTTGCCCCAGCCTCCTGTGCCTTGCTGGCTTCAATTATCTCATCTGGTGTGGCAGAGTAGCTCATCAATCTGGTTCCCAGAAGATAGGGGGCGCCAGAGGTCAGACTGGCCTGAACAGAGAACACAGGACGACCGAACGAAGGAGTGGCGGCGATGGAGGGAGAAAACACACTGGAGATACCGCCAATACCGCCCACATTGAAGCGTGTTTCTTCTCCTTCTAGAAGCTTCCTGTTGGAATGTAAACAGACTTTATATTTAAGGATGTAAAGAAATACTCAAGTTTGGGGGGGGGGATCAAATGTAATAAATGTAAAACCCTTACTGACTGACCAGTTTTCTGAATTTTTATGGCCTTGGTTATATAGGCTATACATCTCAATTGCAACAAATGTTCAAAATTGATGTTACTAACCTGTAAGCAGCTATCTCAATGTCCAAGGCCATTTTCACATTGAGAAGGTCCTGATATTCTTTGAGGTAATGGGCCATTTCACTCTTCGTGGTCCTTAGCTCATTCTCCATGTCACCGATGGTATCCTGTCCAGACAAAACGTATTTGAAGACATACAACAGTGCATGTAGAGAAGTATTGCCGTATTTAGCCTTCCTGTAGCTGAAACAGTAGAGCATAACACTAACAATGCCCAGGTAAACAGGAAAAACAAGAACTAATAAAACGTACTTTGAATGCAATGTAAGCCACTTTGGATATAAGCATCTGCCAAATGCATAAATGTGTATTGTACATGTAGTTATCAATCTGACCTGTAGGGTAGCGATCTCGGCGCTCTGTTTCTCCTCGACCTCTTGCAGTTGTCGCTCAAGTGCTTGGTTCAAGCCCTGGCATGCTTCGATCTCCAGGTCTCGAGCTTTTAGCAGGCGACGGTACTCCCCAGCCTCGTCTTTAGAGGTGCGGATGTTCTCCGTGTGTTTGGCCGTGTCTTCCGCCATGGTGCTCACCTTTCCACGGAACCACTCCTCTGCAGCCTGGATGTTCTGCTGCGCCATGCGTTCATATTGACCTCGGATTTCTCGGAGAGCTACCGAGAGGTCCGGTTTGGCCACTTCCATCTCAACGGACATCTGGGCGCTGTATTGCACCTGGGTTTGGAGCTCGGCGATTTCGCTTTCGTGGAGCCTCTTAAGGAAAGCCAGCTCATCCAGCAGAGTGTCAGCCCTTTTTTCGAGCTCAGTGCGGGCCAACGCCGCATCGTCTGCCCCCTTCCTGGCATCCACCATCCGTCTTTCGGCTTCCTCACGGGCCAGGACTTCTTCTTCGTAGCGATTCTGCAAGGCCTTGAGTGCCTCCTCCAGTCGGTCCCGCCTTTCTTGAGCCACTTGACGCTCCCTACGGGCCTCATCTACCGCCGCACGGAGTTCCCTCACCTCTTGCTCATACAGCCCCCTGAGACGGGAGGGTTCGCAGTGCCTCTGGCGCAACAAGAGCAGCTCTGCTTCCAGGGCACGGTTCTGGAGCTCCAGGCCATGAACGCGGTCAATGAAGCCGGCAAAGCGGTCATTAAGGTCCTGAAGTTGAGCCCTCTCCTGCGTCCGCACTGTTTTGAACTCTGAGCTCAGCTGAGAGGCCTGGCTCAGGTCCAGATCTGGTGATGCAGCAGAAAGCTGCAGACCTGCTGAGGAGGACAGAACCGAGGCACGGGACGGGGATGAATAGGTCGAATAGACGGAGCGAGAGCGACTACTTCCTCCGCTGAAGGGTGTCCTGCTGTGCACCACCACCCTCCTCCGCTGCACAGACGGGAGATAGGGGTTGTAACTCAAGGAGCTCATGTTTGTTGAAGAGAGAAGAGAGCAGAGACGGTTTCCGCAGTGCTGCTGCTGCTGCTGCTGCTGCTGCTGCTGTGGAGAGAGGTCTGCGAGGATGCAGCGGCACTGGCAGGGCTTTTTATAGCAGGCAGAGAGACTGACGCAGAGCTTTTTACTGACAGCATGAATCGATTACCTTCAGTTCGGTCTGGGTTGGGTTCTTGGGGAGTAGAGGAGCAAATTACAGAAATGGATTGGCAATGCGAGAAAGAACGAGACGGTGAGCACAGCAAAAAGGGCAATGAGGACAAAGATTTCAAGAGCTTGTGGAGAAAAAAAGCTATTCAGATGCAGCAGGCAGAAGACAAAGCTGATGTTTAAAAACAAGTTTATTGAACATGTGTATTGTGTAAGCTCAATCTGACCAGAAACAAATTCAAGTGTTACTAAATCAAGAAAAGAACATTGTTACTGCTTTTTAACAGTCTTAAATCCCCAAAGACCTTGAATTAAAACAAATTATCTTTTACTGTGCACAAATTAATAAAGCCAAAAATTATATAGTGAATCTAAAAAATACAGTGAACGAGGACAGTAAGCTGAATACAATTTTTAAATAATGTTTTAAAATGTCTTTGTTCACTCAAATTTAAATAACATATTTCAGCAACAAAATCTGAAATATAACTGTTGCATAAATTAAGTTTCTTGTTCTCAAATATCATTTAAAAAAACCTTATATTTCCGGTTGGTCCAGCCAATGTGCAAGTGTAGTCCTAAATATGCCTGTCAGGACACTGACTGTTTCTATGGCAACAGGAGTGTATTCAGTCTATTCAGTGAGACTTGATGACTTCAGTTCATGATTGGCTCTTTTATTTAGCAGGCGGGACATATTCCACCATATTGAATGTCATATTACATATGTTATATTACATATACATACATATATACATATACAATCCTGTGATTCAAAGCTGATTTTTTTAGCATCATTACTCCAGTCTTCAGTGTCACATAATGCTTCAGAAATCATTCTAATATGCTGATTTTCTACTCTACTATTTTCTACTATGAAAACAGTCATCACAAGTATTCTTTGATGAATGGAAAGTTCAAGAGAACAGCACTTATTTAAAATGGAAATTGTTTTTAAAGTCAATTTTGGTCAATTTAATGCATCCTTGATGAATAAAAGTATTGTTTTCTTTAAATTAAAAAAACAAAAACTTACTGAGCCTAAACTTTTGAACTGTGATAGACAGATAGATGCATGTCTGTAAACAATTTAAGCACTGACACACAATCATATACAGTAGATTAACTGCCCTCACAATCTGAACATTCAAGTTTATAAAATATGAACTTTCCATTAAATAATATTTGCTTAACTTGTGCATTGCAGCAGTTAAGGAAATAAATTAGTTAGTTACTTTTGGTAATAATAGGAGGCTGGCTGTTCACCCCTGACAGAAACACTGAACCATAAACTGCAAACCCAGCGTAGAGCGGTTCAGTCAACGTGGTTTTGAATGTATATATGTGGGCGAGAGTGTGTGTGTCAGAAACGTTGTAGAAGGACACAATGCTGGCCAGCCTGTCCAGATACACTGCTACTCTGTTTGAGGGTTTTGATAGGAAATTTGCATTTGTTTTCTTGTTATTGTGCCAGGCACTATATCCATCAGGAGTACAGAAAAGACTCCAGGACTTATCATTCCACCCAAATCTACAGTCGTTCCCTCTTTTCTTTCCTTTATTCCCTTTACTACAACATAAGCCCCCCACTCCATTCAACCTCCCAGTAACAGCGTTCAGACAGAGTTTCTCTACACAGAACCTGCTCCTGGTGCTCAAATCTCTCCGGATGATCAGGATATGGCAGCTCGTCCTCCACATGTGTCGCCTTTCTCTTCTCCTCAGATAGAGCGAGATGAGAGTTCGCAGTGTTTGGATCCAGCATAAGATCACAGGCGTCTGAATACAAGAGAAATTAGAACAACAGATACAAGGTCATAACCATCATATACATTGAAGGCAATGTGTAAATGTCAAAATGTTTGAGATTCACAAAACCCAAACATGAATTTCAGCATGACCCTTGTAACAGTAAAAAAGACTATGAGAAAAGATCTAAGTAGCTAAACATTTAATGTTTGACTTTTAACTTTCTAACATTTAACTGTTTCTAAATGTTAAATAACCAACAGTAATGCTGAATATTTGAAACCATTCGACTTAGAGAATCACCATTTCAATACCTTTCAATACCACAGCAATAATACAAGTAAAAAAAATTATTTTAGTAAACAAACAGTAATAAAATAAGAAGCAGCAAATTATGAGCAATGGGGAAAATAAACACAACAGAACAAATACTAAGAATTAAGACAGGCCTACCACAACTCTGTGCTGCCCTCTGCAGGTCAAGTGAAATATCATAAAGCAGTGCAAAAGGCATAATGGCAGACAGAAAGACACAGCATACTCCAGGTATTACTCACCTCAGTATCTCCAGCCGACAGTTTGGACTTTTCAGTCCAGCACAGAGGAGCTTCACACCAGCGTCCTGCAGGTCATTGTTACTCAGGTCCAGCTCTCTAAGGGGTTAGTTTAATGATCGTAGAGCTGACGCCATGATTTCACAGCACTGATCTGTGAGATTACAGCAGGCAACACTGAAAGAGAGTAAAACATTAAATTAGATGTTATATTTCACAAATGCAGTAATTAACTGATTATAAGTATTATTATCTTGTTTCAGGAGGTTCTGAAGCACAGTGGGTGAGATCCAGCAGAAGATGGGTATGTGACACATGATGTGGAGGCTTCTTGATCTTTTTATGTGTGAGATGATTCTGCTGGCTTGATGCTCATCACTGATTCTCTTCCTGAAATATTCCTCCTTCTGTGGCTCACTGAATCCATGAATTTCTGTCAGACGGTTGATGTATTGTGAGGGGATCTGACTGACTGCTGCTGGTCTGGAGGTGATCCAGATGAGAACACTGGGAAGCAGCTCTCCTCTGATGAGGTTTGACATTAACACCCCCACTGATGAAGACTCATTCACATCTGAAACCGTCTCATTTTCTGAAAACAGTGTAATTCTGCTTTCATCCAGGCCATCAAAGATGAACACAACTTTACACTCCTCAAGAATCTTTGAGTCCAGATCCTGAAGTACAGGATGAAAGTCCACCAGAAGTCTGTGAAGACTGAATTGGTGATCTTTAACCCTCAAATGGTCCTCATTTCCTGTTTACACTTCTGGTCTTTGGGGTCAATTGATAAGAGTTTTTGTAAAAAAATATATACATTTTTAATCATACAAATAATATAGCTTTTTTTTGTTTTGTTTACTTCTCATCTATACATTAACGCTGTGTTTTGGGAGATATGAAGTACTTTTGTACCTATTTACCACAAAATTCCTCAACTACACCATTAGCTTGCATATGAAGTATCACATTTTTATGAAAAAAATCACTTAAATGATTATCTAAATTTGATTTAAAGGATTTAATTGATTTAAATTGATTTAATATCATTGCGCCTGCTGCACCCATGGTACGGCAGCAAAGTTCCTTGATTATTACGCCGGAATATAGAGTATAGTTCCTAGCCATATCGGCCTAAAAAATCGCAACTTTTCATTTTCCATCGGTCTTAGTACATGATGTAACTACAGAAGAGTTGAGTTTTACCGTTTTCGAATCCATTCAGCCGATCTCCGGGTCTGGCGGTAGCACTTTTAGCTGTAGCTTAGCATAGATCATTGAATCTGATTAGACTGTTAGCATCTCGCTCAAAAATGACCAAAGAGTTTCTATATTTTTCCTATTTAAAACTTGACTCTTCTGTAGTTACATCGTGTACTAAGATCGACGGAAAATGAAAAGTTGTGATTTTCTAGGCCGATATGGCTAGGAACTATACTCTCATTAGGAATACTTCTGTAGTTACATCGTGTACTAAGATCGACGGAAAATGAAAAGTTGTGATTTTCTAGGCCGATATGGCTAGGAACTATACTCTCATTCCGGCGTAATAATCAAGGAACTTTGCTGCCGTACCATGTTCAGTCTCAGTTCAATCCTGTAAGGCAGGACCGCCGTGACCCAAGAGCTTCAAGGAAACCAAACTCCATCTTGCTGGGCACGGAGAAACCCATGACTGGGAGTGAAATCCAAGCACCCACTCCAGAGGTAACGTCTAAATCTGCCATATTCAAAGGGAGATTGCATATTGCCCCTACTGTGACAATGCCAGTCACTTCTTGAATGGGTGTGCCAATTTCAAAGAGCTCATAAAAGAACAGAAGGAATCCTGGATCCGTAAGAACAATCGATGCTGGTGCTGCGGACGGAGTCATCATGCTTCAAAATGCAACCTAAAATCCCCCTGTAAGACGTGAAACACCTTCGTATTCTGCATGATGTAAATGAACAGACTGTAGATAATGAATCTGAAACTGACACTAGAGAGAACTCCTGTCTGGTTAACACCACCAAAGACGTCCTGTATGTAGATCGCCCTGTCTACAGCTGCAAGGTTCTCCTAAAGGTGAGCAAAGTCATCATCACCAGAGGGGACAAATCTATTGAGGCATATGCTGTGTTAGACGATGGGTCGGAGAGGACCATACTGCTCCACACAGCAGCACAGCAGTTAAATTTGAAGGGGCAGCCTGAGGACCTAATACTGCGGACGGTGAGGCAGGACCAACAGGTTCTTCATGGGGCGACAGTCTCGTTCACAGTGTCTCCTGTCACTAACCGACACAAGAAATTCCCCATTCAAGGTGCCTTTACAGTCGAAAGGCTTGGTCTCGCTGAGCAAACTCACCCCGTTGCATCCCTCCAGAAGATGTACAAACACTTAGTTAGATTGCCCTTGCAGCAAATAGATAGAGTACAGCCTGTACTGCTAATTGGCTCAGATTGTCCACACCTTGTTACCCCAATTGAACCTGCTGCAGTTCAAACTAGGTTAGGCTGGACTCTACAAGGCCCTACACACGAGATCAAGCACAGACTCAACACTCACCAATGCCTCTTTACTGCCATCTCCCCCTATGCTGATCTGTTTGCCCAAGTGGAAAAGCTATGGCAGATGGATGTAATTCCGTACCGCAGTGAGAAATTAGTGACGCGGTCAAAACTTGATCAAGAGGCCATCAGACTCTTGCAAGAAAAAACAGTGAGAGTTAACGTGGTGTCATGCATTATGCGACACCGCTCCTTCGCATACAACACATGCCAACTCCGTACATGCCAAAAGAAGCTGTTCTGCCACAGCTAAGAAGCATTGAGCGAAAGCTGATGAAGAACCCTGATCAGGCCTGTGCTTACAAAACTGAGATCGAGAGACTCAAGAATGCTAGCTATGTAGAGAAACTGCAACCATGCGAGGATATGGCTAAGTTCACACTACATGACTTTAAACGTCGGCAGATCGCTGTGCTGTTCAGACTACATGACTTGATTGTCTGTCTTTAAGTCGTTGTGGTGTTCACACTACGTGACTCTATGTAAATGATCCGCAACCGGGGGTTACACACTACACAAGCTGACAACAACTCTGTCACCCAACGACTCTACAAACCACGTTTTGTCAAGAAAACACACACGAGAATTGGAATGGGAATCACGTTAAACAGGAGTTGTTTATTTGAAAATGGATGTCGAGAAGAAATTAGCGCTGCAAGCTGTTTGCTCAATGAAAATACACATAACACATAAACACATAAAGATTGCCGAGCGCCGATCACCCGCTGATTTTCCCCCGATCACAGCCCGACCTGTTGGCGAGCTTGTTAACTTGCAAATCGGGCTTAAAATCCTGTAGTGTGAACTTGGCATATCTGGACCGGTCGGCCGATTTGACATCACGTGGTGTCAGGTGTTGTGACGAGCTACAGCCAGTGAGAGAGCAAGGCATGGGTTGAGGTCACCGGAAGAAAAACAACAGCAGCAACATGGCTTAAAGAAAAGTTTGGACACAATAAATGGAGCAAAATTTTTCATCGAGCAAACAGCTTGCAGCGCTAATTTCTTCCCGACATCCATTTTCAAATAAACAACTGTTTTACGTGTTGTTTTGCGTCATTCCCGTTCCAATTCTCACGTGTGTTTTCGTGACAAAACGTGGTTTGTAGAGTCGTTGGGTGACAGAGTTGTTGTCAGCTTGTGTAGTGTGTAACCCCCGGTTGCGGATCATTTACATAGAGTCACGTAGTGTGAACACCACAACGACATAAAGACAGACAATCAAGTCATGTAGTCTGAACTGCACAGCGATCTGCCGATGTTTTAAGTCGTGTAGTGTGAACTTAGCTTTAAGTCATTGTATAAAAGTTTTCACCCCCTCAATGAAAGTCTATGGGATTTTAGGTGTTTTTGATAGTCTAGTTTACGAAAACAGTAAGCCGGATCAGTTAGAAAAGATATAGCAACCCGAGTCAGACCAGTCTGAAGGTCTGACCCGAGTTTGGTGGTTGTAGCTTTAAAAGTCTAGGAGGAGATACATTTTAAAATTTAGTCTCAGAAGAAGAAGTTTAAATAGGATTTCAGTAAGTTGGCTTTTTCAAGACAACTATATAAAGTATAATACTCTTTATTCACTCATAAATTACTTAGCTTTTAATGAATCATAACAAATTGAGTAAATAAATGTGTCAATGACTTATAACACAGACACTAGTTACATATACACTATGTACTGTCTAGTGTAGTGTAACAAATTTAGAGGCTAGTTTGTAGTTAATGGTGTGACCATTAAGTGCATAAAGTGTCTAACATTCCACACTGTTTTTTTTTCTGATAATTACGTGCATCATCTGGGTATCTGAAGTGCACTTCTTCTGGATTGGAATATTCAGTGTGAGCACACTACTCACATTTCAACAGCTCCAAACTAAATGATATATTCACACGGCAATGCAAGAGATTCAAACATTTATTCAATTTTCAAACTACAAAGTTGATCTTGTTAAGGCACATTAAGTATATCACATAAACGATTATGCAAAAAATGGAGATGGATTTGAATCCAACCAGCAACTCCAAATCAGCACATAACACACCAAAAAAAATTCAATGCACATATAGCAGTGAAGCTGTACACAATATTAAAGATTTAACTATAAACAATAACCAGTTTTCATACTGAAAGATATACAGATACATTACAAAATGAACAGAAATTACCTGGTAATGTGTAATACAGTGAAGTTACTGTCATATTGACACACACACACAAAAAAAAACAAGTCAGCCATTTGAATGACATTTGACAAAGGACGTGTTTGAAATAATATATGAAATGTTGAAATATTTGGTTTAAGTTGACAAGGGATTAATACAATTGTACTGAATACAAATAATGTAGCAAAAAACATGACGTTATCAAAATTAGGAATATTCTAGCACAATAATCCAATCTGCAAAACTGCTTTGAAATTGTTTATTGTATAAATGCTATACAAATTATACAAATAAACTTGACTTAACTGTGCTCACAATGCAGCAAATAGCATATAACAAATGTAACAAAGTGAAAGAACAGCAACTAATAAACTTGATGTCTTTCAGTGTTTCTGTGATGTCTGAAGGGAACACATTCACTCAAATACACTGTCATGATAAACATCCGCCTACATCCTGTTTCATACAAGCAGGCCCGTAACCAGCTATGAGGCCACCGAGGTCCGGACCTCGCTAAATTTTTCATGTTCAAAAATAAAATTTGTTTGTTGAATGACTAATTTGCTGTTAAACTCCTCATATGAATGCCTGCATGACATGTATAATTCAGTTTAGACAGTTTGCAAGAATGTTTAGCGTCCCTGGTATGAAAATGATCGCTGCGAGACGCTGGCGGAGTGAACGAGGCTTGAGAGAGTTGTGAGTGAGGGCGCGGGCGCAGATCCAGCTATTATAAGCGTTTTTGGACTTGTCTTTTCCACTTAATTTTCCACTTTAGAAAGTTAATAAAGTAGGAAGTTGCAGTTTAGAGTCAGCGATATCTTTATCTTATTTTATTTGCAAAAGATTGGAAATAATTTTGGTTTATTTTTATTTGTTTTTTGTTTGTTTTAGTATCAATATCTGGCAACACTGCATCGCCGGCACTTAAACTGAATGCAATCAAAAAAGCCCATGGACAGGTTTTTGCTGACAGGATACGACATTCAGTAAGGGAAACGCAAAAATTATCATATTATTATATAAACGTTATCAATGCTGTCAAAAGCAGTAGCATTTAACACTAGTACACACAGATCTGTAGAACAAGTAGGTTACAGAATTAAATGAAATATGCAAAAACTAGCCATGAAGAAGTCTGATATGTCATTCAGTATAGTTAAATTTGACTATTTTACTTAATTAGTGAGTCCTCCCCCCGAACCAAGGGTTCATTGTTCTATGAAACATTCTGTAACTTTCAGAAATCAAACTTCTTACCGAATAAAAAAATAGCATTTACAGGAACTAAACTGCAAAAATTACTCATTCTAAACTTCTGCACTGAAGTTAGCAGTCCCATTGAGCTGAATTGGAAATGTGGCTAAACTAAGTAAAATAAAACCAAAATCACAATATAGCTTTACATGATTCTGTATTTTGATTACGTCAAATATAAAAAAAGCATTCAATAAGATTACACATAATGGGAGAAAAACATGGAGAAAATAACTGATCATTTGAATGCAGATACTATATAGAGTGAGTGATACTACATATACTGTAGATAATATGTATACTATAGTCATATCTTATATAGTCTCACATTTATAAGAGTATATAATACAATAATAGTCTAAAAGGTCTGTATAAAAATACTGCAGTAATATTTGTGCTTAAATGTTTAGCAGGCTGATGCTTTGTGGAGGATGAAGCAAACTACCACAATCTGGCATACTTTACTACACCTACGTATTACCTACACATTACTAAATACTTCCTTTTTAAAAAATTTTAAAAACCTCATAATGTTTAATCAAAATTAACAAAGCTCTTTATAAAAACCTTCAGAATATAGATAAAGTTTGCAGAATGGATGTGCTACAGAAGTGGCAATTTCTGGCTCAGTGCAGAAAAACTTGTTTTGAGAAAACAGTCTTTAAAAATTAGTACTGTGACTGAAATCTACAGATGCAATAAAATAAGCAGTTTATAAAAATTGTACTTTGGATGATTTCTTTCCATTAGACCAGTGATCCTCAAATCTGGCTCGCGAGATCCACTTTCCTGCAGAATTTAGCTCCAACCCTATAATCAAACAAACCTACCTGTGATTTTCTAATGATCCTGAAGACATTGATTAGCAAACTCAGGTGTGTTTGATTAGGGTAGAGCTAAACTCTGCAGGAAAGTGGATCTCACGAGACAGATTTGAGGATCACTGCATTAGACTGATAAAAAATAAACTGGAAAATAAACACATGCATCTCTCTTCGTTAAAATGTTCTTTTCCCACAAGCTATCCTCGAGGTGGTAGTGCAATATTGATAGCTATAAGGCACTTTGTATAAGCTTCACTAATGCTGGGAAAAAGTGACAACGACTAGATTGAAAGATGTCTATTGCACCTTAACATTCTTAAAAATAAGATTCTTCTTAACTGCTATTTTCTTATTTTTGAAGTTTAAAAATAAGAAACTTCTCTTTCTTTTTCCCCCCCCTCTTTTTTTCTTTTTCCATATCATTACGATGTTAAAATGGTTAAATTAGGATTTGTATAAAAGTGTAAAAGTTTGTATTGGAATGTTTTTTGTTTTTGTTCCAATGTGTAAAAAACTTAAAGAGAATGTTCAAAAAAATAATAATTAATAACCTGCTTAATAATTATGCACACCTGAATATAAGGCGTTTTTCACTTCCAGCCTTCATGAACAATTATAGATTATAAGTGATTAAATACAAGATTAATAGTAGTTATTAAGATTGATGTTGTTTGGAATTGGTAAAATGTGCTTGGAAAAAAATATGATCAGAATATCAACTTGCATAATAATTATGCATGTACTGTATTTTTCCTCTTCTGCTGTCCTGGTAATGCAAGAAATGTTGTGATTGGTTGTCAAGGCAGCCAATCAGAATTTAGCAGCCTCGTCTCTGATTGGCTGGAATTATGGCATATTGTAATGCTGGGTTGTGTTGAGCACGCGAGCCGTCGGCATTTAGAGAGCACTGAGGGCGGGCATCAGGTGAACAAGCTAGTGAAACGTTGCACGCGCAAAAGTGGTCTGCACACATCCAAAAACTTATTTTAAATGCACAATTGATTTTCGTGCGCTCGAAAGACATTTTTCTTTGCGAAACGAACATTTTCTCCACAAAAGTCAGATCGTGCGCATGCAAAATGCACTTTTGTGTGCTCAAAATATGATCTTTCGTGCGCACAATTGTGGCAGAGATCTAAGTCTATAAGAGTTCCGCAAGAACCGCCATTTATATCAGATATTGCCGAAGACTGTCATTTTCTTTTTAAGAGAAACATATGAGATGTTCTTAAAATATGAAAGCACATTTGAGAACTTCTTTATAAAGTTTCAAGAATTGCTCTTAGGAGTTAAATCCGGCCTCTGGTTAAGTTTGACGGCGGATGGTTAGTGAATATGACACAGGCATGGGCGCTGAAATCCCACGCTCTAAAGCTAAGCTACAGCTATAGTGTAGTCTAAATGAAAACAGACTGTCTCTACTGTAAATAACAGGAGGCTGTTCACCCTAAAAGAAACACTGAACCATAAACTGCAAACCCAGCGTAGAGTGGTTCAGTGAACGTGGTGTTGAATGTGTGTATGTGTGTGAGTGTGTGTGTGTCTGAGACACTGTAGAAGGACAGAGTGCCAGCCGGCCTGTCCAGATACACTGCTACTCTGCTCAAAGGGTCTGACTGGACATGTATGTCTGTGTTCTTATCATCGTGCCAGGCACTGAATCTATCAATAGTACAGAAAAGACTCCAGGATTTTTTATTCCACCCCAATCTACAGTCACTCCCTCCTTTCTTTCTGATTCCTCTATATGTTACTGCAATATAAGCCCCCCGACTCCATTCAACCTCCCAGTAACAGCGTTCAGACAGAGTTTCTCTACACAGAACCTGCTCCTGGTTCTCAAATCTCTCCAAATGATCTGGATATGGCTGCTCGTCTTCCACACGCCTCGCCCTTTTGTTCCCCTCAGACAGAGTGAGACGAGTGTTTGCCGTGTTTGGATCCAGCGTGAGATCATAGGCATCTAAGCACAAGAAGAGAGAGATTAGAACAACAGATACAGCTAATTAATCATAGTATTACATGGCTCTCTAGAATATTTTTCTGGAGTATCCAATTCCAGAATATCCAATTGGCCAATGGTGGCAAGGTCAAATATTTTTGCTTTGTTAACAAATCATCATGCCCCATAAAGTCCATAATAAGTGATTTCCCAACTCCAAATATTGCAAACTATAGGTGATAAATTAAATAATATAAATGTATAATATCTCTTAATACAAATATAACTTTAAAGGGGGCATCAGATGCCCATTTTCCACAAGCTGATATGATTCTTTAGGATCTTCATAAATTGTCTGCAACATACTTTGGTTAAAATTCCTCAATGGTCATGTAAAACAACACCTTTTTACCTTGTCAAAAGCAGCTCTGTTAACAGCGACCCGTTTCAGTGCATGTCTCTTTAAATCATAATGAGCTCTGCACATTCCACCCCTCTCTTCCATTTTTTTGAGTATTCGTTGGCACATTACCATCAAAAACAAAACTAATACTGTTTTGTTTAGTTTATCTCAAGATAAAATGAAGACTCTTGTGTTCACTTTTACATCCAGCAGAACATCTGCATTGCTTATGAGACGTTGTCGCTAGCTGCTCGAGCATGGACAAAATGGCGGACAGCGTACAACTGGCTGAGGGCGGAAATATGCTAATATGGGGCAGTCTGTCAGCGGTCGTGGGCAGGGCCTGAATATCAAAATAGGTGTGTTCGACTTGAAGCGGCACTGCCCGGACATAGACTGTAAAAAAAAGATGGACGATGCGTCTCCACTTCCTTCCACTATAGAAAAGTGAAGTAAGAATCTCAGTATGGCTGCTCTTGAGTAAATGAGGTCATTTGGAGCCAGTCTGCGCAGTAGAGATTCGTTTGGAGCCAGAGTCTGTGCAGTAGTGTCGTGAGGTGGAGCCGCGGTATCAAACTCCCGCCCAAACTCCCACAGACCCAATCAAACATAATGACATGCCCCATTTTTATAGCACCAAATTACCAGCTAAAATCAAACTTAACATATATCAGCGTGATAACAACTACCTTAAATGACCAATAATTAATTTTTTTATTTTGATTCAAGTCCCATTCGTTTACATAGAGAGAGGGCGGGGTTTATGACCTGTACTCTAGCCAGCCACCAGGGGGCGATCAAAGAGCTCACAGTTTCACTTTTCAGGATGTGTGAGGCACACCCGGCGCAGACCGATCGATGTATGACATCAAAGTACTGCGAGAGCGATTAGACAGCAAGACGTGTCCTTATGCTTTTGAATTGCTCTCTCTGTACTTTGATGTCATACACCGATCGGTCTGCGCAGCGCCGCTTCAAGTTGAACACACGTATTGGCTTGATGTTGAAGGGCGGGGACGCGGTGGGGGATTTTAAACAAAATCCTAATATTAAACAGACCAAACACTTATAGATGAACATAGAAATTAATGAAGACAGAGTTATATGAGAACGAATATATAGTTGTGCTTTTGTGATTTTAGCTCAATCATATTTTTTTTCATTAATATTTTTATTATTTTAAAGGGTCAGTTCACCCAAAAATGAAAATTAGCCCATAAATGACTCACCCTCAAGTCATCCTAGGTGTTTATGACTTCCTTCTTTCAGACGAATCCAGTTGGAGTTATGTTAAAAATTCTCTTTGATTTTTCAAGCTGTTTCATGGCACTCAGCGGGTGTTGCATGCATCAGTCCAAAAGAAGTTAAATAAAAAGCGCCCA
>NW_015555768.1:233702-243935 GCF_001515605.1 Sinocyclocheilus anshuiensis
AGACTGGTTTTCCTTTGCTAAAGTAAGGAAACTTTGCTTCCTTTGCTCCTGTTAACAAACGCTGGTTTTCACGAGACTCACCGGCGCATGCGCAATGCCGAGCTCATACATCATCAGCCCGGAACTGCTTCCATGTACAATTGTTGGCGCAAGCTACATTATAGTGATTATTACGTTTTGACTATGGATATTTTTCTGACAAAAACACATCGATTCGCTACAGGAGGCCTTTGTTCACCCCCCGGAGCCGTGTGAGAGACTTTTTTTATGGATGGGCGCTTTTTATTTCATGTCTTTTGGACTGAAGCACTGCAGCTCCCGCTTTATGGGCTAATTTTCATTTTTGGGTGAACTAACCCTTTAAGGGAATTTTACTAAATATTAACTTTACCATCTGCAATATCAGGGTGTAACTTCTAGACGCCACTCTCTCGTGAACGCGCGTACGACAGTTAGCGGAAGCTAGAGATTAAGGTTTATAAAGTTGTAAATATGGATATTATTCTTACACAAACGCATTGCGTCACTTCAGAAGGCCTTTATTAACCCCCCAGAGCCGTGTGGACTTCTTTTATAATGGATTGGTTCAATTTTTATTTAAATTATAATGGACTTCAAATTTTGGGCTACCATCCACTCCCATTATAAAACTTGGAAGAGCAACAGTGTTTTTTAATATAACTCAGATTGTATTTGCCTGAAAGAAGAATGTCATATACACCTAGGATGGCTTGAGGGTAAGTAAATCATGGGGTAATTTTCATTTTTGGATGAACTATCCCTTTAAGACATAAAACACATTACTTGTATCAGGTTATTCATTGATATATATTTTTTGACATTATAAAAGACTACATTTTGTAAAAGTTGAAATTTAAATTGTCAGTTATTATTATTGTAGTCAAATCTGGACAAAGAAAGCATTTTGTTAGGCTACTCATACTAGCTACAGCGTGATCAGTCACACAAAAGTCATCAGTGTAAATATTGGCTCAGTGTGACCAGTGCAATATTTTAAAACATAGAATTGAGTGTTTACATACCATGAACAGAGACATTCTGTGGTTGAGATGTGTATCCTATTTGAAAAAATCTGCATCTCAATCAGCAACTGGTAAATTGAGATCCCAGTAGCTTTACTGGTGTGGTAAAAGGACTTTATAAAGCATTGACAGCACTTCGAACCAGTGGTGTTGAGCATTATCAAATGTAGAGGCTACAATTCATCGTTTTCAGTCACGTGACTGGCTCAAAGACCTGGTGGGCAAAACATCCATAGAATTGCAGCACAAGCCTGTCAATTTTCCATTTGTTTCCAATCCACAAATATTTCGATCTTTTGATGACTGGATTTTTACATCTTCGTCGAACTCGAAGACGTCTCTAATTTGACAATTTATCATTGTGGGGGGGGGGGCGTAATTTTGCCGGAAATGCAGAAATAAGCCGTAATTTATTTTATTTGTAACTCTTTGGTAGATACATTTATAATTTCTATTGCATAACTACTAGTACTGTTACTGCTAATAAAACAGATCTCTGGGGGCCCCAAAAGTGCGTGGGCCCTTAGAATCGTCCTAGCTTTTCCACCCCTTAGTGGCGCCCCTGCAAACACCATGTAAAAGTACATTTTGCATCCGATGCCCCTTTTAATAATAATAATAATAAGTAAGAATAAAATAATATTAATATAAATGTGTTTTTTTTACTTGGCTAGCACTAATTGTTGTATGATGGCCACTTAACTGTTTAATTGACCACTTTCAGGAAACCAATATGAAGTGTAACATGCAGTATTTATGTATTCTATGTTTTTGAATATTAGAGAGAGGGAGAACCTACATTTTTGTAGTCCTGGTGTGATCCTGAAATCTCCACAATGGTCTAAGCTAAAAAGTGAGAGAAATGTAGAAATGAGGTAAGAATAAGCAGTGCAGGTCTATACTTTCAGAACAACTTGTACTTTCCTCATACCGTTTAATTACATTTTAACAACAACAACAAAAAATGTTAGCAGACTTTAAGATGAAATAAGACCATTAAAATACTAGATCATTACAAATGTAAACTGGAACATTTATCAGGGCAAAACAGTAAACTCTGAAACATATATTCAAAGCTAAATCTGCTTGGGAGTCCAGATTTAAAAGCCTTAAAAATACACATTTATCAGAACTAAATGTGTCACGAAATCCAACATACTTGAGTTTCTCCAGTTTGCAGTCAGGATTCTCTAGCAGAGCAGAAAACATCTTGACTCCAGCATCTCCTGGGTGATTGTAGCTCAGATCCAGCTCTCTCAGGTGTGAAGGGTTTGAAATGAGAGCTGAAGCCAGAAAACAACAGCTTTTTTCTGTGACCATACAGCCAGATACCCTAGATGAAGAATAATTAAAAGTGAGACTGGGATATCAACTTAAATTAGATTTATACATCTCATTCTAGATCTCTGAAAACAGGATTAAAATATATTTTGTTACTCTTACCTCAGTATCTCCAGCCGACAGTTTGGACTCTTCAGTCCAGCACAGATGAGCTCCACGCCAGCGTCCTGCAGGTCATTGTTACTCAAGTCCAGCTCTATCAGGGGCGAATCAGTTGATTTTAGAACTGATGCCACAATTTCATAGCACTGATCTGTGAGATTACAGCCATCGAGACTGGAAGAGAGTACAGCGCTGTTTCAGTTGATGTAATGGACATTGATAGTGACCGGTTCATAATGTCAATGATCATCATTCTCATACAATGCTGAAGTTTTTCAAATGAATAGTTGGTAGATTCTGGCAAAAACATTTCGGGTTAAGTAAATACAGTCTACGGGCGCATAACACAAATTGTATTGAATAATTAGGAAAGTGTAGACTTACATAAATTATTAATAATTTGGAGAATTTTTAAACTCGAGGAAAATAATCTGAAGCACGCATTAATGTCTTGTTTGTCATGTAAATAATAAAATAACTTTATTTGAAAAATAAGAAGTAACCTTTTGGTAAACTGATCTTAAGATCATACAAGACAAAAGCTAAGTGTATTTTTTTATATTTCAATACTAAGAAATTTCTTACAAGTAAACACTCACAGGGCTTTTCTGCAGTTCATCACAGCTGGTACCAGTCTCCTTCTGCCCTCATCTGATGTGTTGTATTTCTTAAGATCCAACTCCTCCAGCACCTCATCTGAAATCTGGAGCAAGTAGGCGATCGCCGAGCAGTGAGATGGAGAGAGTTTATTCTCTGAGTGTTTGACTGATTTCAGAAACTCCAGAATTTCTCTGAACAGAGTCTGATCTTTCATCTCCAGCAGACAGAGGAAAAGATTGATGGATCTGTCAGCCGAGAGACCCTGTTCATGTTTGATTTTGTCTTTAATGTAAGCTGTGGTTGTCCTGATGCTCTCAGAGCTCTTCTCTGTGTGTGTCAGCAGACCCTGCAAGAGTCTCTGATTGGACTCCAGTGAGATGCCCAGCAGGAACCGCAGGAAAAGATCCAGGTGTCCATTCTTACTCCGAAGAGCCACATCTATCACTCCTTTATGCAAATTAGGAAGCAAGTCAAAAACATTCAGAAACTCTGAATTATTATTTACAAAGCCATAAAATACATAAAATGCAGCGAGAAACTCCTGAAAGCTCAGATGTATGAAGCAGTAGATTTTCCTCTGATGCACCACAGATTCCTCCTTAAAGATCTCAGTGCAAATCCCAGAATACACTGTGACGTCAGTGACATCTATACCGCTCTCAATCAGGTCCTCCTCATAGAACATCACATTGCCCTTCATCAGCTGTTTATAAGCCAGTTCAGCAAGTTTCACAATCACTTCTCTGTTGGACTTCAGGAGTTCCTCTGGATCTCTCCCACATGTCTTTTCATACTTCTGACTTCTCATGTTCATCTGAGTGAGCAGGAAGTGGATGTACATCTCAGTCAGAGTTTTAGGGATTTCTGCACTGTCCTCTTGTTTCAGGAGGTTCTGAAGCACAGTGGATGAGATCCAGCAGAAGATGGGTATGTGACACATGATGTGGAGGCTTCTTGATCTTTTTATGTGTGAGATGATTCTGCTGGCTTGATGCTCATCACTGATTCTCTTCCTGAAATATTCCTCCTTCTGTGGCTCACTGAATCCATGAATTTCTGTCAGACGGTTGATGTATTGTGAGGGGATCTGACTGGCTGCTGCTGGTCTGGAGGTGATCCAGATGAGAACACTGGGAAGCAGCTCTCCTCTGATGAGGTTTGACATTAACACCCCCACTGATGAAGACTCATTCACATCTGAAACTGTCTCATTTTCTGAAAACATCAGTGTAATTCTGCTTTCATCCAGGCCATCAAAGATGAACACAACTTTACACTCCTCAAGAATCTTTGAGTCCAGATCCTGAAGTACAGGATGAAAGTCCACCAGAAGTCTGTAAGACTGTACTGATCATCTTCGATCAAGTTCAGCTCTCGAAATGGAAGCACAAACATGAAATCTACATCCTGATTGGCTTTTCCTTCAGCCCAGTCCAGAATGAACTTCTGCACAGAGACTGATTTTCCTATTCCAGCGATGCCGCTAGTAAGAACAGTCTTGATTACGTCTTCTCTCTGCTTCTCATATCCTGGCAGAGGTTTAAAGATGTCATTGCAGTTGATTGGAGTTTCCTGGAGTGTAATGTAATTTTTCTCCATCTGTAAGATCTCATGTTCTTCATTCACTCCTTCCCTCTCCCCCTCTATGATGAAGAGCTGTGTGTAAATGCTGTTCAGGAGGGTTTTATTCTCTTGTAATTGAATTCCCTCAAATAAGCTCTCATACTTGCTTGTCATGCTCATTTTGTATTTCTCCTTGAACACATTAACACCTGCAGTGTTGTGGGGAGGAGAACCAAAACTGGATAATCCACATTTGGAATGAGCACCTCTCTCCACACTGAAGAAACACAGCAACAGAAACATTTCTTGATTACAACTTTTTTTTTGATTACAAGAGATTTTACTCCAAATAGAATTCAAACTTTAAATTAAAAAGAAAAAAGTAACTAAATTGACTCAAACCACATTACTACAGTGGGGTTATCCCAATAATTTAAATGAACATTTAATAATTTAAGTATTTGAATTACAGTATACATTATTATTAGAAATGCATTATTAGATATAATACAAATAATTCTGATTTGATGCTGTCAGTATTTGACTGAGAAGCATGCTTGTAATTCAAATGAACTTTCCATTTTTTTCCTTTAGGCTGAACTTTATATTGATGTTCTATTGTAGAGGGCTTAAAAAAGTCTAATGCATAGATCCAAAAAATGTTCGTCTCCTTTCATACGTTTCTTAAACTAACTGTTCTTCACATATGTTGCCAGTGTGGACAAAAAAGTGCATTTGACCATTCACATGTATAGTGAGGCACGAGAATCCATGCAAGTGTTTTATCATGACTTGGCTCAGAGGTCATGATACATCACTGAATTGAGGGGGTTTAATACATTGAGTTGGTACGCTTTTTTTTTTTCAAGTACGTGAAATTAATGATTCCATTTGCAGATGGACCATTGTACAGATACTCAAAAAAAAAGCTTTCCTGCAACTATTCAGTGTATTCTCTTTATATGCTTTGTGTATCACTGTCTGTATTGGGTGCTTTAGCTGCAAAAATGAAAAGTAGACAACTTGTTCAAGACATAATCAATATTTTCCAGTCACATTCAACATGCAAGACAATTGCTTTTTTTAAGGGAACAACCAAGACTCTCCGAGGTTCACTCACCACAGTTTCACAATATCCTGTGGGAAACACTGAACATACTTAATACAGACTAAGGAAAAATGCACCCAAAATTATCAATTCTGTCATCATTTACATAATCTTGTCATCAGGGTGAGTAAATGATGACACAATTTTCATTTTTGGGTGGACTATCCCTTTATTAAAAATATAATATATATACTTGATTTGAATGCATTTCAGCATTTGCCACAACACTGACATGTCAAGAATTTACATTTTAAGTGTCATCATACGTGGGGGAGTCTGCAGTTTGCTTTCTAAAAAAGTAAAAACAAATCAGGAAATGTAATCGCATTCACTTAGACCCTATGTTGCCTGTATAATACAAGATTTTACTGAAGCAGAGTCTAGTCTTACCTGGGGTCAAAGGGCACCGATCCATCACTGAATTTAGGATGTTCATACATGGAGTTGATGCTCTTCAGAGACACACAGCTGGGTTCTGACGAAGCAGCTGTAAATTGCTTTCTAAAAAAATAAATAAAAAATCAACACAGGAAATGGAAACACATTTAGTTTCTTTTTTGCCTGTATAATACAAGATTTTACTGAAGCAGAGTCTAGTCTTACCTGGGGTCAGAGGGCACCGATCCATCACTGAATTTAGGATGTTCATACATGGAGTTGATGCTCTTCAGAGACACACAGCTGGGTTCTGGAGATGCTCTTCTCCGTCTGTTCGCCTCTCCTTCCATAGCTTTCAAAAGGCTAGAATAGGTCAACCACACAAAGCCAAAAATAAACTCTATATAAGCTGTTATATTTTTTTCTAAAATGTTCGATTGTTTAATTCTGATATCATGTTTTCATGTGTATAAATTATATGTGAATATTCACAGACAACCTCACAGCACATTCTCTATATGGGATAGGTGATAGATTGATAAAAATAAATAAATAACATCTTTGTCTTCACAAGCAATTTTTCACAGAGCCAACAATATTCATAGTACACAATACCTGGTTTAGTAGAAAACTACATTAGTAAACAAGCTATGTATCTAGCGCTGATTTGAAATACAGAAAAAATGAAGAGAAATTTATTTTTTATAAATAGATAAATAGGAGTTCAAATAAGTGCATATCTAAGTTTCACAACAACAAAACAACATGGGATTTGTGCCTCTAATGTATAATGTGCCATTCTTGTGTTTTTCCCCTAAGTTTGCATGCCTCAACAAGTATCTTAATATGATATCCTTTTAGATTTTGGTTCTTAACATATTTTTCTTTTGGTGTCTTAATTTTTAAGGCCCTATATGGTTGATTTCCAGATATAGGCATTTCAGTGTGGCTCCAAGACCAAACTTAAATTGTACACATTTTCAGTGGTCAAAATCCAAATGTAGGGCACTTTGTAATCAAAAACCAAATGCCAGATAAACGATATTTAGCGCCTCTAGTGTTCATAACGGCATTAACAAGACCCACTTACATAATTTGTTTACAAAGCCACGAACAACCCAAATAGCATTTTTCTTGTACCATATTTAAAAATATGTACACATTTAAACGTTTAAAAAGGCTCAATACAAACCAATAAAAGTTAAGACAAAAAACGTCAAACATTAGCGATTACATTTCACAATCTGACTATATGATCTGCGTGTCGAAGTACCACAGCTTAATATTATTCACTTAAAATTATAGTTTAAAATACCATATTGTCTGACTGATAACTCGAAAGCCAACTTACTGTGTGAAATACTAACTCGTGTGTTTTGGTGATTTTCGCGGTTTTATCCTCGGTGCTGTTCATCTACTGTAAACGCCGGTTTAAACGTCTTTGGCTGCTTGCAGTTTGGCTTTTTACTTTCGGTTTGTTTTGAAACTTAACATATGTTGCCAAATCCGCGGTTTTCCCGCGGAATTGGGCTAATCTAAAACCGTTGCCGCCGGTTGTTTTCATGTCCGTGGGTTGAAGCGACCCCAATTACGTGATATTTATCTATATGAGACCCCTGAAGTGTAAAAACGTGTATTCCCCCACCCCTCCCCCGAACCGCCATTGGGCTAGTTTTGAGTAGCGATTCAGCGGGTTTTGTTGTGAAAACATGGCAACCCTGACAGACAGACGTGGTTTGGGCAAAAAAGATATCAACATTGCCATGCAAAAAGTGTTTGGCCAAGATAAGAGAGAAGTAGAAGTAGAAACTTCAAAACCAATGTGAACCCACGACAGACAGCCATGAGAATTTGAAGACATCCAACAAAGCAAAACAGCTTCAAACTATATTTACACAATATACAATGCAAGAGATTCAAACTTTTCTTCAATGCTCCAACTACAAAGCTGATCTTCTTAAGGCACATTAAGTATATCACATAAATGATTATGCAAAAAATGGAGGCTGATTCCAATCAGCGACTCCAAATTAGCTTAAAAATAAACACACATAACACACCAAAATTATTCAATGCATATACGGAAGTGAAGCTGTACATGATATTAAAGATTTAACTGTAAACCATTAACAATTTTCAGACTGAAAGATATACAGATACATTACAAAATGAACAGAAAATCACCTGGTAATGTATAATACACTGAAGTTACTGTCATTTTGACACAGAAAACACCAAGTCACCCCATTTGCGTGACATTTATAACACTTATTTATATATATTCACCAGGAAAATGATCTTTCTGCATGTTGATCAAAAGAGTCATTTTTATCCGAGTTTTAATGAATGCAGTGATCATTAAGGGCTCTATATTTACAAGCACACACATAAATCGTGTCTCAGCATGGAGAACGTCGAGGTTTGAATCTTTCCCAGCCGGCGCTGTCTGTCCAGCTGTTCTCTGGGAGCAGAGAGTCCTTCAGTCTGTCTGGCAGTGGCAGGGCTTTCACCTTCTCCTCGAAGGGCCAGGGTCGCAGACAGAGGCGGATGAGTCTCCTGCAAAGGCATCTCAGTGGCAGCGGCTGCCTTTCTTGCTCCTCTAGTCTGCTGTAGAGCTCCAGCAGGGGCTGACGGGTAGAGATCTGATCCAGCACGGGCAGTTTTGTGCGGGGGAAGAGAGGAGAAATGACCGGACAGCAGATTCTGGCCAGATCCAACAGCACTTCAGCTTTGGCTAAAACATCAGCCGTCTCAGCAGCATCTAAAGCTTCCCGGAGAGCTTCTGCGAGATGTGTGAATATCAACTGTTGACCTGTCCAGTAGGAGGTGCTGTGGTGAGAGCAGACGAAGGAAGCACCATGCTGGAGTAAAAGGGCGGTCAGGGGAAACAGCAAGTCGAAGTTCTCCAGACTGGTGTAGGTTAATGAATGTTCCCACACTTCCCCGTCGGTAGCGTTCAAGCAGCAGCTGGGATCGGCGCCGTGGCTGATCAGAAGATGTGCCACGCGGGTACAGAAGTGCCCGATCTCCTTCGCATCCTCCACGCTGCTGTCCAGAGCCTCCTTCACCAGGAACGTGAGTGAAGACATGGGGGTCTCGCCATCATGTGTGGTGGTGTTCACATCTGCACCTGCATGGGATTATAAAAACACAATGTTAGCATTAACAACAATAAGCAATACAAAATTTTTTTTAAATGCTTAAAAAAAAACATAAAATATAAATAAAAATTAATAAAATAATTACTATACATGTTGATGGATGACTGAAGTTTCCGTATGTGATTCTCTGCGTTGTGTATTTAATTATTTTCTTTTTTTTTTTTTTTCCGTGACAGTTGGCTCGGCAGTGGGTCTAGTTGTCTTTTAGAGGTTGTGGCTTCATACGCAGGTGAGGAGGTCGGTGCGTATGGGTCTCGGGACAGCCATCAAGTAGTATCTGCACAGAGTAAGAAAGAAAACAAAAGACGACAGAGCAGTATTTGTTGTAAAAGACTGCAAACACTAGGGTCCTTTGTTCGATCTGAGTCTGCTATTGTTGTTCCTTCTTTCCCCATTTCTTGATTCTTGCGACACCTAAAGAACAGCGAGGTAAGGATGGACTAGTGGATGGGGAAGGCCTATGAGGGATTCTTCACCCAGGATTGGCCCCCGAAGCCTGTTGCATTCGGGTTCTTTCCTGGGCTCCTCACTGGTCCGTGTGTCCTATCCTATCCCTGTAGGTGGAGGAACAACTTTACAATGTGAAACATGAGTCCAGGTTTTCCTTCCCTGACACAACACTGCAGCTGCTGTAATCAACATCACTTGATGTGGTCCGTGCCACTTAGGCTCTAACGGCTTGTTTCTGAATGACTTTATCATGCAACAAACAACTCCAATTCTGCATTCTCTATGGGAGTTTCTGTTACTTCACTCGTAGGTGCGTATGCAAGCGTAACACAATCGTGAGTCATTTCTCCTTCATCCTCTAACACAACTTCAGTCTTTGCAGACATCATACATGAGGATGGGTTCGTGACTGACGCACGCTGTAAAACAATGTTCGGGGCTGTGAGGGTTGTTAACCAATTTCCCCAACGAGAGGAGGTGACAGAAG
>NW_015555768.1:244091-255289 GCF_001515605.1 Sinocyclocheilus anshuiensis
CCTGCTCGAACTAGTGGTCCTTTATGATCCAGTACCTTCTCTGGAGTGTCAGCTATTCCACTGTATGCTGCAGCTGACTGACAAAATCTTTCAGTGTATTCACTCACAGTTTCTTCTTTCCTTTGCACACAGTTAGTGATTCTGGACCAGTCTATTTTGGGTCCCATGATATTCTTTAGAATTTTCAAAACACCTTCTCTCAAATCGCCTTTACTGGCATGTTGTAGTTCAGAAGTAACAGCAGACTCAAAACTGTTGAATTCAGATTCAGTTAGACTTTGTGACATCAGCTGTGTGATTTCTGCTAACGACATGTCATAGAGACGCATTTTGCTGATCAATGTGTAACCCCTCTCTCCCGAGTCCTCACCGCCACACCTCGTTCTCGCTCTGAGTGGGTCTCGAGCCCGGGTCTCCGGCATGGGAGGCGGACACACTAAAAAGGAGGCTAAAGACTGCAGCCACTAGCGTCAGTCGCTAGTGCGTCTCTTGAGAACAGGGGAGTGAGGTTTACCTGCACAGCACCTACCGCTGGCCTCCGTTACAAATGCTCTTCTAAATTCAGAAAAATTTGTGCGTGCTGAGGGTAAGCTCTGGGATAGTCTCTCTATATCTTTAGGTCCTAGTGCTTTGGCAACAGTTTGTACTTGGACAACAGAAGAGTTGGGAGGAACACTTTCAATTCCCTCAATTCCCTCAGGGATCTTATCTATGCACAATCAGCTTGTAACACTCCAAAGAGAAAGGAAAACTTGAAATCGCATCATATGACCCCTTTAAATTTTGTTTTTTATTATTTTATATTTTATTTTTATATATTATTTTGGTTTGGGGTAAAATATGACCAATAATATATAATAATTTTCTAATATTATATATATGGTATACAGTATAATGCATAGTAATTGTAAGAATATATATTATAAATTACAATAAACATCTGTTCCATCTTTATTTGACCCTCTAACTCTAGCACTTTCTGTTCTATTTTAATTCTACTTTATCTATGTATCTTCTTTTTTATTAAAATACTTGTCATTTGCACTTACATATTGTTGCTCTTTTGTTAGTTTTTTGATTGCTTCTATTGTCCTAATTTGTAAGTCGCTTTGGATAAAAGCGTCTGCTAAATGACTAAATGTAAATGTAAATTATACAATTAAACTTCTTTCAACATTGCAATAACAACTATATAAAACTTTTAGTTTAATATTTGAAATAAATTATACATTCTTCCATGTTGAAACAATTTTTAAAACATCCATTCATGAAATTTCTGAATACAATTGTTGTCTAGTAATGTCCGAGCTGATGTTTTAAATTCACAGTGAAGCACCTCTTTCTAGAAGCAGCTGTATATTGTCCAAATTATTGACTGTGAGTCCATCACTGCTGGCCAGAGCATGAAGCAGTGCAGTTTTTCCTGCAAGCAGGTACAATAAACAAAGAGTTAGAATCATATATAAAAATGAAACCACAAACAATCTATTTGGTTAGATAATTCAACAGAAATACCATTCTTGTCTTTTGCATTCACATCAGCACCCAAATCCAGAAGCACACGCAGACACGGCAACTTATCCACCTCCTCACCGGCCAAATCAAGAGGGCTGCTTTCATTAATCTATTGCAGAGACAAAAAAGCTAATATTTAAAGATATTTAAGAAATGTAAAACGTAAAGATAATGTCTGCATTGAAAGCAACTATAAAAGATACAATGAATATTAAAAAAATGTAAAATAATATGTTGTTCACAACAGGTCATTTTATATATAGAGAGAGAGATTGAGAGAGAGAGAGAGAGAGAGAGAGAGAGAGAGAAATTCTCACCCTGTCCCTCTTTTCGATTTCAGCTCCGTGAGATATCAACATCTGCACCATGTCTGGCTTGTTTCTCAACACTGCAATGTGTAAGGGGTTGTAGTACGATACAGAATCTGAAACCATAAGAAAAAGGTCTGATTATGTTTCCTTGATGATAATGAGGTTTATCAGAATCCCAAAAGCATCTTCAGCATCTACAAACCTTCAAAGTTGAGATCAGCTCCGTAACGCAGAAGCACCTGTGCTGCGCTGACCAACCCAAGATCAGCCACTCGAAACAGAGAGTAACTGATACCCTCCATGAAGACGGGAGACTGAGACTCCCTATCCAGAAGTGACGTGACATGTGACGTGGCCAAGTATGGTGACCCATACTCGGAATTAGTGCGCTGCATTTATCCCATCCAAAGTGAACACACACACACACTGTGAACACACACACGGAGCAGTGGGCAGCCATTTTTGCTGCGGCGCCCGGGGAGCAGTTGGGGGTTCGGTGCCTTGCTCAAGGGCACCTCAGTCATGGTATTGAAGGTGGGAGAGAGCACTGTCCCTCCACCTACAATCCCTGCCGGTACGAGACTCGAACCCGCAACCTTTGGGTTACGAGTCCGACTCTCTAACCTTAGGCCACGACTTCCCCAGAAGGGGCTCCACAAGACTTCTCCACATCTCTGGGGCTACACAAGAGCCCCAGAGACGCTTTCTTCATCATCTCGCCTGTGACATGCAGGATATCAAAATGCAGTTCATAAAATCCTCTCGTCATCTGCTCATTGCAGTCTTTAAAATGCAGTTGGTTTGCTGACCTACGCTGGTTTTCTCCTTCTATTCCCAAAACACACATCACAGCATCCACCAGCGGCTGGTACTCATACACGATCCTCCTGAAGCCGTGCAGGAAAGGCATAGTCTGTTCCCTTTGTGCCACGATCTCTTCACGCTGTAAAACAGAACAGATACATGTAAATCATATAGAAATCATGTTGTCATTCAGCAAAACATCACATACATAATGTTAGTTTTATACAATACAGATCAGTGTGTTTGTGACAATTAAACAATGTTATAAATTCTTATGCAGCAATTAAGGTACATAGTAATAGTAAGGCTATGATTATATAAGAAACAACTATTCAATCCTATTGAAGTTTTTAAATAATGCACATTAAAAAGACTTGTCGGTTTATCAGATGGACCACACCTCTGAAAATATACATTAATTTAACACCTTAGAAGATGTATTTAAAATTATAACATTTCAATTAGTAGAAAATAAACCTATAAAGCAGATTTATTCATTTTGGTCGTTGTTTTATGTAACGTTAGAGGGATCTTTACTTGTCTGCTAACGTTAGCTGTCTGCTGCTTGCTATATGATTCATACCTAATCAAAGCTCCCGGAGGCTCCAATAATTATTTTTTTTTTTTAACATATACTTAAAAATCTGCGTTTCATTCTTGTTATTCTTTATTTTCAAAATAAAAGCACACGAATAAACGTGGGATTATGAATAATTAATAAATGTTAATTTATTACATTTAAAAATGGTAACGAGGTTTAGTCTTTCATCGGAGTCAAATCTCACGTCACCATATATATATATATATATATATGTGTGTATATATATATATATATATATATATATACAGTATTAACTTAAATGATTTTAGCAAATGGCTGCAATATAACAAAGAGTGAAAAATTGAAGGGGGTCTGAATACTTTCCGTACCCACTGTGTATATATATATATTCTACCTAAAATCCTATTTACAAAAATACTTAAGATATATTAAAGAAATATTGCAACCTGTATTCATAGGGTAAAGATCAAGATCAAAAATTATTCACTTGAGGAGGCCTATTCATATTCAAATTTGAAATATAACTAGGTTTTCATTAAACATGTGATTCAATCTTTAAAAGTGAAACATCTACACCCACGTTTCCATCTTTGTTGTCTGGTAATATGCACTAGGTTGCCATTAACAAATAAAAATAAGGAAAACAGAAAGACCAAATGTAGCTTAATTCAGCTAGTGTGGTTAAATTTATTGAGTTCAACAGGGCATAAATACAGTAGTGTTATTGTGCAAGCGAACGCAACTGCAGTGACACGCTGCCTCAACATTCTCATTCTCACACACTCACTCACAAAAACACAAAATGCACACAAGTGAACAAAGAATTATATTAATGTCTCCTCTCTTAAGTTGGGCATTTATGACCACAAAGCACTAATGAATTCCACAAACAAGCGCCACATCCCACAAAACCAATAAAAACAGAAATATCAGCTCTAAAACAAAGATAAGACACAAGTTTCTTTCATGGTGCACATGATTTAGTTCAGACTCACTCAAAACACAACAGTCATCTTGACATTTACAGTAGGAGTTTCATTGCACATGATTCAAGCCAGCCTGCACGGTAGATGCTGTTGCCAACGTTGCGAAATCTTGTAGTTGCCACGGTTACTTCTGCTCCCGTCTCCAGATGATCACCATGCCGGTGGCGTCAGAGGAGGCCAGCAGGCTTTCGTCGCAGTTGAAGCTCACGTCCAGGACGGGCCCGCTGTGGCCCTGCAGCTTGTTAACGATGGCCTTAGTGTTGCGCTCAACATCGAAAAAGTAGACGCATGCATCCTCACTGCCGGTGACTGCAACAGGAAAAGAGCAGGATTCACTTATTTTGGCTTTGCTCCAAAACATAGTGATTTGCCTACATAGAAAGCAGCTCGCAAGTGATTGTGAAAATTCTACAAAGACAGCAACATGTCATACAAACAGGAGATTGATTGAATTCAATAGTATGCCATTAGCTGCCATGTTGCTAACCTAATAACACATATAAAGTCATATATACACTACCATTCAAAAGACATTAAAACATTGATGTCAGTAAAGTGTCAGTACAGACATTTGTTACAAAAGGTTTATTATTTCAAATAAATGCTGCTCTTCGAACTTTCTATTCATCAAAAAAAATCATATTTTGCCGCACAACTTGTTTTCAACATTGACAATAATTAGGAATGTTTCTTGAGCAGCAAATCAGCATATTAGAATGATTTCTGACAGATCAGACAGAAATAGCCTGTAATATGATGATTATGGTCTTACCAACACAGGCTCCCTGTCTGAAGGACATGAGAGGACAGAAGATGCTGTGCAGCGGTTGGGATCCGTGTTGAATGGGGAAACTCCTCTTCAGCTGTAGTGTTCCCTCATTATCCACGACCCTGTCAACAACAGTTCCACACTGATCG
Organism: Sinocyclocheilus anshuiensis; assembly: GCF_001515605.1. Lineage (NCBI taxonomy): Eukaryota > Metazoa > Chordata > Actinopteri > Cypriniformes > Cyprinidae > Sinocyclocheilus > Sinocyclocheilus anshuiensis. The sequence continues at coordinate 249,188 of NW_015555768.1, forward strand.
ATAATCATCTCAGTCAAGAGAAAGTGACAATATGAGTTGCATTCTAACCTGTAGAGCAGTAGTTTGTTGACACAGGCGTTGACGAGCAGCGACGGATCCCGTGCCTCTCGACTGATCCACGAGCGGGCTGAGATACTAGAGATAGAGCTGTCCTCATTCACCACCAGCCTCTTAGCTTTGGTCAGTTTTCCTGTGGAAGAAGAACCTTAGCTTTACATAAACACCAATATATCAACCTTAGTCTCATTTACATTTCCAGAATTTCCACCAGTTTTGTTTTTTTTTTGCAAGAAAATATCTTTGTACCTGTGGCCATGTCAAAGAGGAAGGAGAAAATGCTTCCCCTGTCATCACCAGCCCACAGGATTCTCCCCGGAGCATCAAACGAGAGAGAAAGCACTCGACCGGTGAGTTTACTGGAGCCTCCTTTCACTTTCTTTCCAGTGGAGATGTTCACCACCTGCAGGTGATGTTTACTGTTGCCAACCTAGGGACGGACAACAAAGGACAGATTTTATGTATCATATCAACAAAAACTACTTCACAGCAAAATCTTCATGCGGTAGATGAGATTCAGGGTAGAATATGTGTAACAGACGTTAAAATGTTTTATTTTCACAATGTAAATATATAAAATAACTGTTGTATAGAAAATGAAACAACTCATAAGTTGTTTAATTAGTAGTCTTTTTGGTCTTGGTTAAAGTTGCTTGTTTATGATGCAGCATTGTATAAAAGGCAATATTTTAGATTGCTATCATATATCATATCAAATATCATATAAATATTTTCTTCAGAAGTACAATGAATTTCTGTTGGGGTGTTTATTAACCTTGCAAAGCCTGACATTTTTTTATATTGACAGTTTTAAACATTTGACGTGGAACAGCTTAAGACAAAATCTAAAAAAAGTTATATTCACATACATACACAAAGTATGTGTGTGGGTTTTTTTCGAGTATCATATTTGATGCATCAGGCTTTTATGGCTCATGTAGCATGATATAGTGAGAATATGGAGCTCATACTCAAGGAAAAAAAAAAATTTTCAGCGGTCCAAATTGATTATGATAATTTATTATATTTAGTTATTATATTTTATATATATGATATTTATATGGCCAAAACGTAAGGTGGCATTCTGATTTTAATGTAAATCAATGAGATAATTATATTATATATATTATACAGGTGCATCTCAATAAATTAGAATGTTGTGGAAAAGTTCATTTATTTCAGTAATTCAACTCAAATTGTACTGTGGAAACTTAACACTGGACTTATAATAAAATAATAATAATAATAATTAGTTACATTTACATAGTGCTTTTCTGGGTACTCAAAGCGCTTTACATGAAAGGGGGGGAATCTCCTCAACCACCACCACTGTGCAGCATCCACCTGGATGATGCGACAGCAGCCATAGTACGCCAGAACGCCCACCACACACCAGCTTATTGGTGGAGAGGAGACAGAGTGATGAAGCCAATTAGTGTATGGGGATGATTAGGAGGCCATGATGGTCAGAGGCCAATGGGCAAATTCTAACTTTTCACAACATTCTAATTTATTGAGATGCACCTGTACTTAAAAAAAATGCATAGAAATATATTCACTCTATATGTCCCAATAATGTCTCAGCAACATGATTTTTAAATGCTTAGTTTAATTTTTTTCAAAGTTCTGTAGTTTTAAAACATATAATGCAATGGAATACAATGATGACTGAGATGAATAAATAAACCTTCCTCAAAAGCCTGATGCATCATTTGTGATACTCACATTTTATCACAGTTTTTCATAAAAATTATGCATGGGTAATCAAGTAAGCCTAAAAACAAAATAAAAGTTATTCATCAATTTATTTTGTGTTCACAATGCATGTTATAAATTAATCAAACTCATAGCACCTCCTGAGAGATTGTCTGGGTTTAGCTGGAGTGTTCACGTATAAACAAAATTGCTTTAAGAGCCACATAAAAAAAAGAAAGTATAAGAGATATAATCAACCCATCAATTGCATTTCTTGTCAGATGTCTTTACAGGTCACCCACCACAATAGTTGGTAGGTAAGTAAAATTACCCAGCACTGCACACAAAATACTCTTTTTGGCTGGTGGCGCATGTTAATTTCACACCCTAATAGAAAGGGCTGATGGTATTTTTTACTGCAGTCTGCAGTGTTTCATCAGCATAAACAATTCAATATTCCCACAAAACTTCTGTCACCTTGAATAATCCCATACTTTATATTCACCAAATAGTGCATTGTGGTTTCTACAAAAATGTTATGCAGCTCAACTGTTTTCAACATATGACAATAATAAGAAATTTAGTTTCTTGAGCAGCAAATCAGCATATTAGAATGATTTCTGAAGGTATCACAGAAATAAATTACATTTTAAAATATATTAAAACAGAAAAAAAGTATAGATTGTAATAATATTTCACTTACTGTTTTTACCATATTTTTTATAAAATAAGAGTATACAAGACTTCCTTCAAAAACATTTTAAAATCTTACTGAGCTAAACTTTTAAATGGTAGTATACAAAGGAAACAAAAATGGCTGGCATTTGGACTCACCACAGTCAGGTTGTTGTTCATGGGCTGAAAAGTGCAGCACAGCAGCTCACTGCCCTCTGGGTCGGCCACCTCTCGGATGCAGCGTCCATCCTCTGTGTTCCAGATACGCAGAGTGCCATCTTTTGACGTGGACACAATGATGTCATTGCTGAGTGACCAGGCGAAATCAGTCACGGGACCAGCATGGCCCTTTAGTGTCACCTTTACAGTTGGTGGAGGCGGGGACAATGTCATGATTGACAATGTACCATCCAACGAGCAGCAGGCGAGGAGGTGTTTATCATCATTGGCAAACTGCAATCGAGGAACTGAGGAGACAAAATAGTAAAAGGTTAAAAGGAGAGGGTAAAACAACAGTCCAGACCCAGGACTGACAGATGCTACTTTCAAACATTTATGTGTAAGCACTGAAGCAGGCTAGTGGTAATGCAACTTCACAGCAAAAAGGATCAAAAGCGCTTCTTGGTCAAAATGCTGGTCTTGATAAGGTATTCATCTAAATACGGTTATGTCTAAGGTGCAGTATGGATATATGTAAAAGTATCAGATCTGTGAACTAGCAGATGTTGCAAAGCAGAAATTAAACAATTATATTAATTAAACAATATTAAAAAAAAAGAAGAAATGGCAATCCAGTCACTGCTTTTTTTTCTATTTGGCCAATAAGTATCAGGACTTTTATTTATAAAAAAAATAAATAAATAATAATACAGAAATACTGCACATTTACATTTTTTTCCTAAATAAATTCTGGTAAATAATATTTCTGGTAAATACTCCTTTAAAAAGTGTTTTTTTTTATTATAATTTTATTATTAGTAGACTAGAACACGTGGATATGTTGTCATTCTTACACTATAATACTGAACTGATCCCAAACTTTTGAGCGGTAGTGTATATTTAATAACTAAAGATATCAAAGCATTATTTGTATCATTCAGTTCAGTTGAGATATGATACAAGTTTTCTTAACGTAATTGTTGTTAAAAAGATTACATGAGGGACAAAATAACACAAGTAACCCAAAATATAAACAATAAATGCAATTAACAATGTAATTAAAAGGTTTTCACACTTTTTGATGCTAAGGACCCCCAAATACGATGATTCCCTTATGAGAGATTCTAAATATAATAAATATGATTATTTATTTATAAATGTAAAGGCAGCTGCATATTTCATGTGTAAAAATCCATTTATATAGTATAAGGAAACTATTCTTTGTTATATTATTAAGAGTAAAGTAAATAAAAAAATTGTTTCCAAAGTTAAATATTTGGCTTTTGCATTGTCATGTTACTAAAACAAAATGTTATCTGGAAATATTTACGTTTAATTAACTTGACAACGTTTATAAGCTTATTTTTAGATTTTTTTTTTTTTTAATTGAGAAAAATATATAAAATAATAGCAATTAATGTCTTGATTTCTTTGGAAAGCAGAAAGAAATAACTAAATTTAGTACATGCAAACGTAAAAAAAAAAAAAAAAAAAGTTAAACGAATTTCATTAATACCTTAAATGCACAAATTAACAGTCCTAAAACATATTTTGTAAACAAATAAACAAAAATCGTATTAATCCAGTTTAATGATGTTTAAACAAATAGTACAAACATCCCACACACTAACACAATGCAACATGACTAATGTAAACACAACGTTTATAAGAAATATATAATAACAAAATTATTCATATTTATGCACAGCATAAACAAATAGTTTATTTTAAAAATCAATGTTTTGACGCATTAGCCCAGTTAGCAGGGACGCTAACAACAACAGGCGTTACATACCGATTTACAATCCCCCCCAAAAATCATATCAGCCACACTGTGGCCATAATATCTCGCTAATAACAATGTCTGAATGGGTTTAATTTACTGAAACGTAATGTCATGAATAATTGTGTATTTGAAGGACACCTACCGTGCGAGACTCTCACCGGTTCATTCTGTCTGAAGGGACTGGCGTGATCACGTGACCGACCCGCCCTTCCAACAGCTGATCTGCATAGTGACGTCACCGCAGCGCGTGTAACGAAGACTGTCCAATAATTTGTATGATGATGGAGATGGATATAGTCAGTGTTGGGGGTAACGCATTACAAGGAACGCAAGTTACGTAATCAGATTACTTTTTTCAAGTAACTAGTAAAGTAACGCATTACTTTTTAATTTACAGAGATCTTTTTTTATTTATTTATTTTTCCCTGTAGCAACCTCAGAGTCCTAAGGAGCAGCCGAAGAAAGGTGATCAGAAAGGAGATGATGCCAAAAAGCAAGGAGGTAAATATTGACAACAGCATAAAAGACATGAGTGAGACAAAAAGGCATTTCAAATGAACATTTGAAATACAAGCAAAAATGACACCGCAAATATCTGAAATGTAAAATGCTTTTTATGGCTTATGAAAGTAAATGTTTGACTCACAAATAAATTTTTTTACAGATTTATTACAATATAATAAAGTGTCAAACAATATTTAGTGTATAGGAGAAGCATTATACAATATCTTGATGCAAATGAGAGAGAAGATTGCACATTTCTATCTTGCTCTCAGGCACAACTGGATTTTATTGCACTTGCTGTATGTTTCCAGTCAAGGTAACTAACTGTCTTTGTGTCTTTCCCCTCGCAGGACAGCCGAAGGGAGAGAAGCAATAATTTCCAGGCCTTCGTGAAGCTGGCTCTGGAGACTCTCCTGGGCTGATTTGCTGCTCAAGAAAAAAAGTTGTTCTCAGAAGAGCATTTATTTGAAGTAGGAATCTGTTTTCACATTATATTATAAATATCTTTATTGTCACTTTTGATCAGTTTAACGTATCCTTGTAGTGAATACTGATGAAAGACTGAAAATTACAAACATTTTTTTTTTTAAACATGTACACTAATACAACATTCACAATAAGACCAGGAGCATGTACTAAAGAAAATTAATAGGTTCAATTATGATTTTATGTTGATGTTTGATATTTATTCAAACAATCTCAATTTCTCATACAATCAATTTTATAGCTACATAATTCTATGATAAAAAGGCAGTAGGCTCTTGCTTTGACCTACAATAGCATTTGTCTTTTAAAATGAATCCATTTTTGCCCATACCGGCCCCATGCAAACCGACGTCTGGCCAAGAGCACAGCAGAGAGAAATAGGTGTAGTGTAACCATGCATTAGAGACAGCGCTCAGGGAATATAAAGCATGTAGGCTATGTAATATTAGGCTGAGGCAGCAAAACCATAGGATGCAATTGTGCCAGAGAACAAGTGTTTTATAGGAGATCCATGTAGTCTTCTAACCAGATTAGGGGTTGTGTTGGTTCTGGAAATAAAGCATATTAAATGCACTCCAGTGTTTGACCATACAGTGCTTCTGTTTTATGGAATGTCAGAATAACAGAATGTCATTCTTTCTCCTGACTTAATCACACCAGACAGAGTGAGTGTGTGTGTGTGTCTGTGTGTGTGTGTGTGTGTGTGTGTGTGTGTGTGTGTGTGTGTGTGTGTGTGTGTG
>NW_015555768.1:255437-255646 GCF_001515605.1 Sinocyclocheilus anshuiensis
TGCAATTGTGCCAGAGAACAAGGGTTTTATAGGAGATCCATGTAGTCTTCTAACCAGATTAGGGGTTGTGTTGGTTCTGGAAATAAAGCATATTAAATGCACTCCAGTGTTTGACCATACAGTGCTTCTGTTTTATGGAATGTCAGAATAACAGAATGTCATTCTTTCTCCTGACTTAATCACACCAGACAGAGTGAGTGTGTGTGTGT
>NW_015555768.1:256329-260869 GCF_001515605.1 Sinocyclocheilus anshuiensis
TGTGTGTGTGTGTGTGTGTGTGTGTGTGATCACATATGCAGAGCCTTCCACCTGTCAGAGTGATGTGAGCATTTCACTCCAGATGCACTTCAAAAAATGTGCCATTCATATTTAATCTCAAGTAATGAATATTTACTTAGCAGCAATGCTATCATATGTGACTATTTAACCAAAGATGTCATGCGATGGTCAGACCTCTTTTAAACTGGTATACTGGCTCAACTTGTATACTTGTATTTTAAAATAAAATAAAATAAAATAAAATAATATAATAATAAATTGCTGAAAGTGCTTGTTCTTAGCTTTATGAAAAACACTGTCCACAGTATTACGAAGATACATGTTTAAAAAAAAACAAGGCTACAGGCTACTATAAAAATGTACTCAAAAGTGCCATGGTATTAACATGGTATTCTGTGAAGTATCATATATGGTGCTTAAATATATGATACTTCATACCATGGAATTACCATTGTACATGTGCAGAAAAAATTGCTGCAAAATAGGCTTCTACTTTCAAAAATTTACTTAAAAAGTACCATGGTATTATATACAGTATCATATACCATGGTACTAAATTACTATATTTATGCACCATGGTATTTACATAATACAAGGTACTGTACTTCATATAATGCCATGGTATTACCATGGTACATGTCTGATAAACAACAGGCTACTATACTTACAAAACACATTCAAAAAGTACCATGGTATTAACGTGGTATTCTATTAAATACCATATACTGTACTATGGTACTGAATAACTATATTTATGCACTGTACCATGGTATTTACATACTCCAAGGTACAGTAGAATACCATGGTATTATATTACCATGATACATGTCCAATAAACAAAACGGGCTACAACATTACAAAAACATGCCCAAAAAGTACCATGATATTAACAGCATTCTATAGTACCATATACCTATGGTACTGTGAATTACTACTATACCATAGCATTTACATACTCCAGGGTACATGGAACACCATGGTATTACCATGGTATATGTGACCCTGGAGCACAAAACCAGTCTTGGGTCTCTGGGGTATATTTGTAGAAATAGCCAAAAATACATTGTATGGGTCAAAATGATTGATTTTTCTTTTATGCCAAAAATCATTAGGATATTAAGTAAAGATTTCAGATGTTCCATGAAGATATTTTGTAAATTTCCTACTGTGAATATATTAAAACTTAATTTTTGATTAGTAACATGCATTGCTAAGAACTTCATTTGGACAACTTTAAAGGTGATTTTCTCAGTACTTTGATTTTTTTTGCACCCTCAGATTCCAGATGTTCAAATAGTTGTATCTCTGCCAAATATTGTCCTAACAAACCATACATCAATGGAACGCTTATTTATTCAGCTCATTTATTCAGCAAAGAAAAATTGACCCTTATGACTGGTTTTGTGGTCCAGGGTCACATATGTCCAATAAACAAAATAGGCTATACTTACAAAGATTTGCCCAAAAAGTACCATGGCATTGCCCACTATGTACTATGACACTACCATAATATTTTAGACATGTACAATTATAGTGCCATGGTTTACTCTGATGTACCATGTAGATACCATGGTACATGTATTTCAATATAGTATTACCATCTGATATATGGTAAAGTCGCAGTACATTGGATGTCATGATGTCATGTCATTTATGATATTGCCATTTACTTGTTCTGAAAACCTGGCATTACCATGGTATGTCCAAAACATGGATTGTGGTACGTTTTCTTATAGTAGGCTACTGGATTCATAATTCTGTGGGTTCACGCCCACAAAACTCCCACCCACTCTCTCTCTCTCTCTCTCTCTCTCTCGATCCTTGCCTTCAGCCATTAGGGCTTCAGGATCGTCACACGAGAGAGCATCCAGCGCACGAATCATCATTTCAACACGGATATGGCTTTCCATCAGTCTGTCGGATGGACGGCGGGATCGGCTGATTTCTGCACGAACGCCGGAGCAATGTTCGGATAACTGGCATCGGGTTTCAGGTCCAGCATCTTTCTGAGGTGCTTCAGGTAAACGCTCGTGCGCTACAAGTGACGCTGCTGTTACAGTCCCTGTCGCTCGCTTTCACTGTCTGCGGGATTCTGCGGGATTCTGTGAAGTGATTCAATGTAACGAGCCAAAGGAGCGGCTCGTGATTTGGCGGGTTTCACCTGAGATTGTGCTTCTCACGAAAGCTGAATTTCACGAAAACATGTCCGGGTCGCATTTCGCCCCAACATTAAAATGAGAAGATTTTTTGTACCATTATTATTTTTTAAGTTGTGTGACCATAGACTGTATAAAAACAGGTTGTGACATTATTTTAATAAAATTGAGCACATTTCACACCCAGTTTTCTTGACGTAAATGAGTCCAGATGTTTAGCGTTTGAGGTTTTTATTCTCATTAGGTTGTAATGCAGTAATGAGAATGATCCTGTACGCACAATTAAATTTTATCATATCTATCGATCTATTTTGCATCATGGTAATGATGAGAATGGGTGCCCGATTTATTGTCATGAAAATGTCACAAATGAATGCAATTAATTGTCTTTATGCAAACATATTTGATTTTGGGTTGCAATATGTTGTTCTGATTATGAGATTTTCCTGTCAGCTGGTCTGTAGACTATAATTAAATGCTATTGGGAACTTGGCATAGGCAGCAAATTGCCCTTTACAAGCTCTCTGTAGGTGTTTGAACTATATACAGAGAAGAAGCATTGATGTGCAAAGTCTTATACTTGCACATTATGTTTTAATTTTACTACATTTTTACTACAGACAATAATTGACAGGCCCCCTGTTGAAGGCCCCTGATATTGTAAAATAGCCTGTATGTTTTTAGGGAGATGCCAAGATGACATTGTGTTTGATAATTAGTCATTTCACTTCTTATAGACACAGTTTTCTGAGAGTAACTTGATTTGCATATCAACAACCAGTGTTGTTATTGTTAGTAAAAAAAATAAAACTATCGAAAATAGTTTTAATTTTTGGTAATTAAAATAAAGTTGTCACAAAATATAAATATATAGATGCAAACGTAACCTTAAAATATAGCGAACAGCATAATTTATTATCTGTGATGTGAAATAAAATGTCAAATTGCTTCACATAATAGCTTAATTAAAAATACCTAACTTCACAATCATTTTGGGAAATAAGGCTGAAATAAAATATTAAATAGATCATAATATTGATAAAATATGAAAATGAAAGATGAATAAATACCTATAATATTAGATGGAAAACTTAAATGACAATTAGAAATGTTGTTTCGGAAATTTTGGTTTGAAGTACTAAAATGACTAAAACTAAAACGGAAATAAAAATAAAATGAGCTAAAAAGAAATAAATAACTAATAAAAATGACAAAAACATCTAACAAAATGACTAAAACTAACAAAAAATTCAAACGAAAACTGAAAATGTAAAATTAAAAGGTAATTTAAAATTAAAAAGCTATAATGGTAAATGACCGTAATAATACTAAAATCCCACTGTAAAGAACATGTAGTGACATTTCACAGATTAACCAATAACTTTTCAGTTTCCAGCCCAGCTTAATAGAGTTTCATCCCAAAGTGACAGCTTTGCCGAACAATGACTCACTACTGAAGTAAAACGTGTCCCACTGTGTTTAACGTCTTAGGGAGAGTTTCACAGCTTTGCAGTGGAAGAACTGTGTGATGAAGACATCAGTGATGGATCTTAAAGTGGAACCTATGGACATTGATTACGACCAGCCGCCTCCTCTCCAAGTGTTCGCTCACACCTCGACTCTACACGGCATCTCTCATATCTTCTCCTATGAGAAGATCACGGCCAAATGCTGCCTCTGGGTGGTGTTTTTCCTCAGCTCCTTGACCTTTCTCATGTACGTCTGCGTCGATCGGATTCAGTTCTACCTGGAGTACCCTCACGTCATCAAGCTGGACGAGATCACGACACCCGTGATGGTTTTCCCAGCGGTGACGATTTGCAATCTCAACTCCATCCGCTTCAGCAGGATCACACGCAACGACCTGTACCACGCGGGCGAGCTGCTGGCACTGCTGAACTCCAGGTTGGTGAATGCGTATCAGTCGAGGGGCTGTGGTTAAGTTTTAAAATTGAGCGTGAGTCACTCACTCAGTAGATTATGCTCCCGTATTCCCTGAATGCACAAGAACATTGGAGTGTAAATGATTAGCATGCTTTTATTTAACTCGAGGAGCGGAAATGAAAATGCAGAGCTCGGGTGAGTCCCTGATGCTGAAGTCGTCATATTGTATATAGCTTATTTCTGTCACTCCTGCCTCTTCATCCTAAGTGCTTTTCTGGCAAATTGAAAGATGCAGTCTGATTATTGTTCATTTTTAAATCGAGGAAAGTGCACTCTCAAAAGTAAAGCTTCCAATAGTGGGGTTTGCAGCGATGCCATAGAAGAACCATTTTTGCTTCCCCAAAGAACCTTTCAGTGATCAGTTCTTAAAGGAGTAGTTCACCCAAAAATGAAAATTTGCTGAAAAATTACTCACCCTC
>NW_015555768.1:265746-278304 GCF_001515605.1 Sinocyclocheilus anshuiensis
ACTTGCTCACCAGTGGATCCTCTGCAGTGAATGGGTGCCGTCAGAATGAGAGTCCAAACAGCTGATTAAAACATCACAATAATCCTCAAGTAATCCACACCACTCCAGTCCATCAGTTAAAGTCTTGTGAAAAAAGAAACAAATCCACCATTAAGGTGTTTTAACTTTAAATCATCACTTCTGGCCAAAATATGGGTCACTAATCCATAATAACGCTTCTTCCAGTGAAAAAGTTCATCCTCTGTTTGTCCTCTCACATCAAAATCCAGCCACATATTTATTTGTTGTGAACTGTTTTGGACATATTTCTGTCCTGATTCAGACAAGACGACTTTTTCACTGGAGAAAGCAATATTATTGATAGAGGACTCATATTTTTGCCAGAAACAATTGTCTGAAATGAAGTAAATTCATCATTAAGACATTTTTATGACAAACATGCAGTTTTTTTAACAAGATGATGGACTGGAGTGGTGTGGATTACTGTGATGTTTTTTTCAGCTGTTTGCACTCTCATTCTGACGGCACCCATTCACTGCAGAGGTAAGCAAGTGATGCAATGCTAAATTTCTCCAAATCTGTTCTGATGAAGAAACAAACCCATCTACATCTTGTTATGGATGGCCTGAGGATGAGTACATTTTCAGCAAATTTTCACCTTTGGGTGAACGTTTTCTTTAAGAAGTTTTAAATCATCTAAAGAACCTTTTTCCAATATAAAGAACCTTTTGTCCAGTGGAAAGGTTCACTGGATGCTAAAGGTTCTTTACTGAACCATAAATGGCAATAAAGAACCTAGCCTATATTTTTAAGTGTGACACGTAGGCCGTGTAACTTCAGATAATACGGGTCTTTTCTGGAGGTGCAGCTCCAGTGTTAAAATATTTAAGTAAAATTAAATCTTTGGCATGAGCATCAATATCCACTTCCATCTGGCATTAGGAAGTCGTGATTTAGTTACTGCAGTGTTGTAACACCCGGCAGCTGTGATGTGATGTGATGTGGGTTTGAATAGGACTTCAGTCATGCCTGCTTCTGCATTCCAAGTGCTTCTACACAGTGACACACACACACACTGTCTCTCTTTTTCTCAGTTTTATTCTGTATTCAGTCCAGTGTGGCACTTTTCGACATGTTTACAGAGAATTAACCTTGAATATTTTCATCTTCCTGAAAGGACAGCTGAATAGAACATGCACAGCTTGGCTGCATGACGGGAAGGGCACAAAATAAATATTGACATTGTGCCAATATTTGAGCTCAGTTAGGAGTGTAGACAAATTGAGATTCAATCTAGAGTTTGCCTTTTAAATTTTGTATAGCACCTGTTCTGTCATCATTTACTCAAACCTGACTTCCTTTCTTCTGTGGAACACAAGCAAAAATGAAGAATTTTGCAACAGATCTTTTCTTTCATAATGTGACATACATCCTAGTGTTATTTTAGTATTATTTATATACAATTTTAGTTTTTATTAATATTTTTTATTTGCTTTTGCTTTTGTTTTTGTATTTTCATTTTAATTTGAACTTAATTTTTAATAATTTTGTAATGTGCTTTTGTTTTTCATCTAATGTATATATTTTATATTTTTCAGCTTTATTTCATTTAACAAAAAGCTTTTTAATCGTTTTAGTTAATGATAAAACCCTGATTTGCATAACTTAATTTATATCTGTGGAACACAAAAGAAGATATTTTGAAAAATGTCCATCATTTTACAGTGAAGATTGAGTTATGGCATTTTGATTAAGAATTATGAGTTAAATAAATAAAGAAAGAAAGATAAATATTTCATAATAAGATTAATAAGATTAATCAATAATCTTAAACTAATAAGAAATTAGATATGAATGTTCATTTCTTACCAACTTTAACAATAAATAAATACAAACAAACAAACCTTGTTGAAAGTAATAGCTTAAACCAGCCTAAAGTGGTTTGCTTGCCTTTGCTGGTTTAAACTGGTTTAGCTGGTCTCCCATGTTGACCAGCTGAAAAAAACTGCTCTGAATCCATAAAACCAGACCATCCTGACCCGTGCAAACTGGTTTGGTGGACAGCTACAGACCACATTAGACTTAGGGAGGCTTTTAATAAAAAGCTGATTTAAAAAAAAAACAATATTAAACCAATGCATTTGACAACTTTAACACTAAAAATAAAAGCCTCATGTGGTTCCATGAAGAACCTTTAATATCCACGGAACTTTTTTTTAATCCACGCAACAATGGTTCTTTTAACTGTTCATTGAAAGGTTCTTTTCGGAACCAAAAATGGTTCTTCTATAGTACCGCTGAAATAAAACATATTTAGAATCTTTATTTTTAAGAGTGTGCTTTCATGTTCTTCTGTTTTTTTGTTGTCTGTCTCTATAGACATGAGATACGGGACGCTCACCTGGTTGAAGAAAGCGTGATGGAGGTTCTCAAGAGCAAAGCAGACTTTCACTCCTTCAAGCCTCGACCCTTCAACATGTGGGAGTTCTATAATAGAACAGGACACGACATAAAAGACATGCTGCTCTCCTGCCAGTTCAGAGGTTCGCCGTGTCGATCCGAAGACTTCAGCGTGGTGAGGCACTCTAGGGATGCACAGTGATAAATTTCTTTGAGCTCTTTTCACTTCAAGTCCCATTTTGCAGCCCTGGTGTGTTTATTTTATGCGAATCTCTCACAGAGCACTGGAGGCTTTTTCTAGGTTTCAGCCAAATGCTGGGGTGTGATATTTGACAGTCCAATCATTTACACTGCTGGAATCAAGTTTGTAGTTCTCAAGATTTCCCAGGGTTCACATTGTGCTGTTGAGTTGTTTTATTGCTTTCATTTCGCAACACTAACAAAAAGCACCAAAAAATACCCTTTTGTATGTATCCGGCAATATGGCAAAACCAGAGCTCAACTATAAGGATGTTTGCGTGCAGAGTAGCTGTTGTGTGAGTAGAAGTGCATTGAAATTTTAATTTGTACACTACGGTTCAGAATTTTGGGGTCAGTAAGGTTTTTTAATGTCTTTGAAAGAAATCAACATGCTGCATTTATTTGTTAAAAAACAGTAAAAATAGTAATATTGTGAAATGTTTTTACAATTTAAAATAACTGTTTTCTATGTTAATATATTTTAAAATGTAATTTATTCCTGTGATCAAAGCTGAATTTTCAGCATCATTACTCCTGTCTTCAGTGTCACATGATCCTTCAGAAATCATTCTAATATACTGATTTGCTGCTCAATGTTGAATACAGTTTATGATGAATTCAAAAGACCCTGAAAGTTCAAAAGACCAGCATTTATTTGAAATCTTTTGTAAGTAACATCATTGTTAGTTTTGATCGATTTAATGCATCTTTCTGAATTTGTTTCAAAACAATCTTACTGACCCTAAACTCATGAAAGGTAGTGATTTGCAGATGATAAATCTTTGTTAAAGGTATTTACATTAAAAGTTATTTATCGTAAATTGTCATCTTAAAGAAAGCCTTTCTATCACCAACTGTGGCTGAAACATAGAATTGTAAATGACTTGCAGATTTTTTTTTTCAGATAAATCTGATGGTTGATGCATTATCTGAAAAATTTGTTATTTGAGCAAGTAAGTTTCTTATCCATCAAAATAGGAGCAGAACTTTCTTTTCTTTAAAAGACATAAACATGCAAAACATATATTCATTATTTTAGACTTAGGAATCATATCAGGTAAGAACAGTTTTGTTCATCATCGACCGCTTCAGCAGAAAATAAACTTCAATCCCATTTTTTGTACATATTCCATGTAGTCTTTCAAGCACATTGGTGTATGTTTACTTTGAAACTATTTTAAGTAAATATTTACAAAGAAAGTAAACAAGTAACAATTTATTAAACATGAAATTCTTTTTTCTGTGAATTCTGAGTTTACACCTCACAATTCTACCCCTTTTCTCAGAATGGTGAGGAAAAAAGTCTGAATTGTGAGATATAAACTTAAAATTGCAACAAAAAAAAAAAGTCTGAATTATGAGATATAAACTCTGAATTTTTGGGGGAAAAGTCTGAAATTGTGAGAGAAACTCAGAATTGTGAGAAAAGTCTGAATTGTGAGATATAAACTTAAAACTGCAAAAAAAAGAGGCTGAATTATGCTGCCAACCATGAAACAACATACAGAACTACCCAATTTTGCTGTAAGTTTGATTGCATCATATAATAATTGCTGTTAATAGTGTTCATCGTCTGTTTGATTACGTTTTTAATAGATTTGTCCGTACATTTCTGCCATATGTACATTAACTGACAGTCACCACTGATAAGCTACCACTAAATATTGTAGAAACCTAATTTGCTGTAAAGTTGCTTTGCAACGATTTGTTTCGTGAAAAGCGCTATACAAATAAACTTGAATTTAATTTAATTGAATTATGAGATATAAACTTAAAACTGCAATTATGAGATATAAACTAAGAATCGTGAGAAAAAAGTCTGAATTGGTAGATATAAACTTGAAACTGCGAAAAAGGCTGAATTATGAGATATAAACTTAAAACTGCAATTATTAGATATAAACTAAGAATGGTGATAAAAAAAGTCTGAATTGTGAGATATAAACTTAAAACTGCAAAAAAAGGCTGAATTATGAGATATAAACTTAAAACTGCAATTATGAGATATAAACTAAGAATCGTGAGAAAAAAGTCTGAATTGTGAGATATAAACTTAAAACAGCAAAAAAGTCTGAATTATGAGATATAAACTTAAAACTGCAATTATGAGATATAAATTAAGAATCGTGAAAAAAAAGTCTGAATTGTGAGATATAAACTTAAAACTGCAAAAAAAAGGATGAATTATGAGATATAAACTTAAAACTGCAATTATGAGATATAAACTAAGAATCGTGAGAAAAAAGTCTGAATTGTGAGATATAAACTTAAAACTGCAAAAAAAAGGATGAATTATGAGATATAAACTTAAAACTGCAATTATGAGATATAAACTAAGAATCGTGAGAAAAAAGTCTGAATTGTGAGATATAAACTTAAAACTGCAAAAAAAAGGATGAATTATGAGATATAAACTTAAAACTGCAATTATGAGATATAAACTAAGAATCGTGAGAAAAAAGTCTGAATTGTGAGATATAAACTTAAAACTGCAAAAAATTTTTAAAAAGACTGAATTATGAGATATAAACTCTGATTTTTTTGGGGGAAAAGTCTGAAATTGTGAGAGAAACTCAGAATTGTGAGAAAAGTGAACTGTGAGATATAAACTTAAAACTGGAAAAAAATAGGCTGAATTATGAGATATAAAGTTAAAACTGCAATTATGAGATATAACTAAGAATCGTGAGAAAAAAAGTCTGAATTGTGAGATATAAACTTAAAATAGCAAAAAAAAAAAAAAAAGACTGAATTATGAGATATAAACTCTGAATTTTTTGGGGAAAAGTCTGAAATTGTGAGAGAAAATCAGAATTGTGAGAAAAGTCTGAACTGTGAGATATAAACTTAAAACTGCAATTATGAGATATAAACTAAGAATCGTGAGAAAAAAGTCTGAATTGTGAGATATAAACTTAAAATTGCAAAAAAACTAAAGTCTGAATTATGAGATATAAACTCTGAATTTTTTGGGGAAAAGTCTGAAATTGTGAGAGAAACTCAGAATTGCGAGAAAAGTCTGAATTGTGAGATATAAACTTAAAATAGCAAAAAAACTAAAGTCTGAATTATGAGATATAAACTTAAAACTGAGATATAAACTAAGAATCGTGAGAAAAAAGTCTGAATTGTGAGATATAAACTTAAAACTGCAAAAAAAGAGGCTGAATTGTGAGATATAAACTTAAAACTGAGATATAAACTAAGAATCGTGAGAAAATATTTTTAGAATAACCTTTTGAAATTATAATAATAAACTTTTATTTATTATTAAATTTTGGGGGGAAACGTCTGAAATTGTGAGATAAACTAAAGTCTGAATTATGAGATATAAACTCTGAATTTTTTGGGGGAAAAGTCTGAAATTGTGAGATATAAACTTAAAACTGCAAAAAAAGAGGCTGAATTATGAGATATAAACTTAAAACTGAGATATAAACTAAGAATCGTGAGAAAATATTTTTAGAATAACCTTTTGAAATTATAATAATAAACTTTTATTTATTATTAAATTTTGGAGGGAAACGTCTGAAATTGTGAGATATAAACTTAAAACTGCAAAAAAGGGCTGAATTATGAGATCTAAACTAAAAATCATGAGACAAATGTCTGAATTGTGAGATATAAACTCAGAATTGCGAGATAAATTCTAAATTGCGAGATATAAACTCAGATTTACAAAGAAAAAAGTCTGAATTGTAAGATAAAAAGTCGCAATTACCTTTTAAATTTTTTTTATCCCATGGAGTAAACAAGCGTTCCTAATTTTCTTGTAAAACCTACTCCAATAATCTTGTTTTATTTACAACCTTGAAAAATCCTTTTTTACAGTGTACTTCTCACGCATGTAATACCATGATACATGCATGTGGCAATCATTAAATACCATGGTATGTGTATCAGTGTACCATGGTATTGCCATCTGAAACCACTGCTACAGTACTTTTAGTGTCTGGGAAGCCAGTGACTCAAACCTAAATGTTTAACTGTAAGCGATGAGAGCAGATGTGAGCAGCAGCTCATTACTGAAAACCAGCATTGGAGCAAGAGTTCACTATGACACTGTGAGGACTATGGTGCTGAAAAGGTTGCTTTGGTGATGTAACCACGTTTCTCTCCAAGTTTCCATGGCGACATGTGGAACTGACTCCCCCCATCCCCGTCTGAAGCATCTGAAGTCTTTTGTGTGAGTGTGCTGGTGATAATGCCCTACTTACCCAAATGCCAACATGAGCATATTGTACAGGGATTTTTCCATCTCTATATATAAATGCTTGTATAACAGCATTAGAAGTTCCCTGATGAGCAAAGAGTCTCCCGAAACCTCTGCATGTTTCTGATTCCCCGATGACTTTAGCTCACCTTCCATGCCAGGCTTTGAAAAAAACCTACAATCGCGTTTGCTCCAGGGTGCATTAAACTCCCACTGCAGGTTCAAAATACCCTGCAACCTTGAAAATAGGTCAGTGTTAAATATTAGATTTGGTGTGATGTGTGAGAGAGCGTCTGGGACAGTCTATTCTTTATCTCTGTCTTTACTAGCCCAGTGAAGTGCACCAGACTCTTCTTTTTTGTAATTGTTAATGGAGTTTGAGGGATGGCTCTCCTCGGTCTGTCTTCACGGCCAGCCGACTCTATTTTGTGGTTTTCAGCTCTGCGTAGCTACAATTAAATGCTTGATGGGTTTTGCTCTGGGAGGGGAATTGCTTGCTTCATTGGCCTTGACGATGGAAGTCATTTGGCTCAAATGCTGTTTATATATTCTCCAAACTGCTTTATTTGGCACTTTCCACAAATAGGGTGCACTTGGTGATTTTTTTTTTAATCATTGGAGGCATAAATATTATGTTTTTGTCATGCGATTTATTAAAAAGTTCTCATAGAAGTAGCTAGTTCTTTAAAAAACATCAAATATTTAATTATTTATTTTTTTGGCCTGTAAGAGGTCTTGACTTTCTCTTCTGTATCCATAATTTCTGTATCATAATTTTTATGTTGAATTGATATTTCATTAATTGTAGCAAATAGGTATTTTAATTATCATTCTTAAATTATTTTAATTATTTCAAAATGTAATATTTAGCGGTTTCTCACATTTTGTGCACAATATAATTGATCTATGTTATCTCATAAATTTCCCTCCATTTAAAAAACTGGCATTATTTGAAATTCTAACGTCCAACAAATAGCATGATATGGACTCTTTCTACAACATGGTGGGAAAACAAATAATAATAATATATATTTTTTAATAGTTTAATTTATCATGAATTTACCTAATGTTTATACACTACCATTCAAAAGTTGGGGGCATAAAGATTTTCTTTAAATAAATTAATACTTTTATTCAGCAAAGATTAATTAAATCGATCAAAAGTGACAGGAAAGACAAATAGAATGTTACAAAAAATCTGTTGTTTTGAATTTTCTGTTTATCAAAGAATCTTGAAAAAAAAAATGTATCTCCTTTCCCACAAAAATATGAAGCAGCACAACTGTTTTCAGCATTGATAATAATAAGAAATTATTCTTGAGCATCTAATCAGCATATTAGAATGATTTCTGAAGGATCATGTGACACTGGAGTAATGATGCTGAAAACTCAGCTTTGCATCACAGGAATAAATTACATTTTAACATATATTCAAATAATAATATTTCACAATTTTACTTTTTGCTGTATTTTTGATCAAATAAATGCAACCTTGGTAAGCATGAGAGAAACCATAAAATAATAGCTGGCATCTAATAAAATATAGAGCTGTGTGAGAAAAAGAACAGATCACACACCCCTGTTTTCTGCACTGAGACTTCTTTAACAACTAAAGTCAATTTTTCAGATCTTCAGTCGCAGATGAATAAATTATTGTGCAATGAATAATATCACATGGTAATGAGACAGTGATTAAAGTGCCTTTGCATGCTGTCTGTGCTCCCACCCCACGTAAATGATGTTTACAGCTAATCATGACAGCTAATTGGACTCCAGAGTGTTGCCGAAGGAGAGAGCGGATGATGGTGGTGGATGGGGAGGGGCGGTGTTTGCATAAAGAATGAAGACCAATGAGAAATGCACAGGCTATCAAATACTAACTGACTAATCTCTGCATCTTTAACACAGTTAGCCCATTAAAATTACGTACATTAAAAGGTTGGTAGTGACAAAATAATAAGGAACTGACTTTTTCTAATGTTTTAGCATGTTATGCTGATGCAATAATTCATGCAACAGTTTGCATTTTTTTTTCAGATGCAAGTGCTGCTTGCTTGTGTAATGCCAGACAATGCCATGATAATAAGATATTGTTGTCCAGTTGCTAAGGTGTTCTAAGTGTTGCTATGCCAATGTTAGGGTGTTCTGGTGGTTGTAGGTTGTTTTTTATTTATGTGACTTATCAAGGAGAGGTGTGCTATTACTTTTCTAAGCAATCAGACTATTTAGGATGAAAAGTACTGTAGGTGAAAAATGGTAAGACTTTACAAAAAGGTCCCATTATTTAAAGGAGTAGTTCAGTCAGAAATGAATATTTGCTAAACCAATGGATCCTCTGGGTGCCGTCAGAATGAGAGTCCTAACAGCCGATAAAAACATCACAATAATCCACAAGTAATCCACACCACTCCAGTCCATCAGTTAACATCTTGTGAAATGAAAAGATGTGTGTTTGTAACAAACTAATCCATCATTAACTTAGGATGTTAAATGTAAACCGTTGCTGACCAAAGTTCTTTATCGATAATATTGCTTCCTTCAGTGAAAAAGTGCATCCCCTGTTATCCTCTCACATCAAAATCCATGAATATATTTGTTTAGAATTGTTTTGGACTGTTTTCAAATGTAAACGGTGCTTAATCTGTTCATATTTCACTCCTGGATCAGACGGGACGACTTTTTCACTGGAGAAAGTAATATTAAGGATAGAGCCAGAAGCAACTTTTTGAAGTTAAAAACATCTTAATTATGGATTTGTTTCTTACAAACACACAGCTTCTCACTTCACAAGATGTTAATTGATGGACTGGAGTGGTGTGAATTACTTGTGGATTATTGTGATGTTTTTATCATCTGTTTGGACTCTCATTCTAACGGCACCCATTCACTGCAGAGGATCCACTGGTGAGCAAGTGATGTAATGCCACATTTCTCCAAATCTGCTCCCATGAAAAAACAAAGTCATCTACATCTATTTTGACTTGAGGCAGTAAGCAACCACCTAGCAACCCTTGACCACCATAGCAACCACCCACAACTTTTTTAATAGTCCATCGACAAGTTTTGTGGATAAATATCTCCCCATGCTTTTATTCTTGAGATGCAATGTGTCTTGTTTTCAATTTATCAGCCAAAGAACATGATCATCCAGATCAGTTTGTTTCTCTCCATGCCAGTGTCCTCCATCTATCTTTCTCTCTGCTGTTTAATGATTTTTCCTCGGCTCCTGTGGCGCACAGGTCTCTCATGCACTGGGGATTTAAATCAGGCGGCTGTGTCGAGCAGATCTGCCCTCACAAGGACCCGCAGATCACACATAGCCATGATTCAGGCAGTCAGACAGATTGGAAGGGGAAAGAAATGCTACAGGGTTTGTGGCTATAGATGACATATCTCATCCCGTCCTGATGAACAAAACTGCCTAGGGTGGTTTGTGCTGGTTTAGTTGATTTCCCAAACTGGCCTATAGCTGACAAGTGCTCCTAACCTTCTGAAAATTAGCGAAACAGAGCAGGTTCAATTTGGCAAGGCTGGATGACCTTGGATAAAAAAATTTTTCAGCAGGATGATCTAAGTTGGTTAGTTGACATAGTGAGATGTCAGTATACATTTGTGCATAAAGGTTTTTAGGTGATACCGAGTTAAACTGCAGAATGTTTCTTCTTTTCTGTTTTGTAGCTTTTTTCTAAGCAAACATGCACTAGATGGATGCATCTTGCTATCTTGTGCCATGAATGCGGTATTTTTAGGATGTTGTGTCTGCATGTAGAGTTAAAAACACATTTCAAGACCGCTCCAGAGATGTTGTATTGTCTGAGATGTTTTCTCTATTTCTTAGTAAAATAAAAATAGACACAAATGAAAAGATTTCTGACATATTGTATGAGTATACAGCTATCAAATCAATGGATAGAAGTGGATAGAAACTTAAATAATTTCGTCTTGGAAAAATGTGATGAGAAATATCTGAGATCATATTAAGATCTCTTAATATAGTGTGCTTAAATTAGTATTTTGGCAAATCTGACAGTTTGAAACATTTTTTTAGTTTTGGGTCTTTTTGTTAGGAGAAAAATCTGAGAAACTCGATGCTTATAAAAATCGGTACAATTCCTTTAATGCTTTTGAAAGTCTCTTTTGCTCACCAAGGCTGCATTTATTTGATCAAAAATACAGTAAAAACAGTAATATTGTGAAATATTATTAGAGTTTAAAATAACTTTTCTATTTGAACATTTTAAAATTGTATTTATTTCTAATATTCAAAGCTGAATTTTCAGCATCACTACTCCAGTCTTCAGTGTCACACGATCCTTCAGAAATCATACTAATATGCTGATTGTAATGATCCACTGAGGCGAGTTGAAGTGAACCCAATTGCAGTTTATTCCAAACATGAGCAAATACAATCCAAACAGCCTTGGCGTGACAAGAAACATGACATGACCATGAAAACAAACTCACCAACAGTAGTACAGGGAACAATTCTAGACAAGGAACAATGGCAACATGAGGGCATGACATAAATCCAACCAATGAGAAAATGACACATAAATTAGACAACCAATAGAAACAAGTCAAATGAGGAAACAGGGAATCACATGACTATCAGAGACCATAGGTGTGTTTGGCTTGAAGCGATGCTGCGCAGACTGATCGGTGTGACAACAAAGTACCGTGAGAATGGTTCGACAGCATGCAGAGCGTACGGAACACAACTCATTACGGAGCCCCGCACATGACATGCAAGAAAAAATAAATAAATTGTGCTCACGATTTACTAATTCGTTCCCTCAATGTACTATTAAGGGAATAGTACCTCTCTCCTCCAGGCCAGCACAGGCTGCCCCTTCTAACCCCTGGTTATCCGATGTTCTTCGTGAGCATCGGAGCATCGGACCAAACTCAGGGCAGCAGAGAGAAAATGGTGCAAATCAAAAGATCCGTCAGACCTGAGTATGTATCAGTCTTTGCTTTCATCTTTCTCTGCTGAAGTCCATACTGCCAAATCTTCATACTTCCACAACAAGATCAACAGCTCTCCAGACACACGTAATCTCTTCAAAACTTTCAATTCTCTCCTCTGTCCCCCTCCACCACCTCCTATCACTTCTATAACAGCTGATGATTTCGCCACATTCTTCACAGACAAAACCAGAACAATCAGTAGTCAATTCTCAGCCCCACACACACAGGACTTCAAACCAACCACACCCACTGCAAAAACTCCCATCTTCTCCTTCTGTCCCCTCACTGAGGCAGAAGTATCAAAACTTCTGCTCTCCAGCCATCCTACAACATGCCCTCTAGACCCAATCCCCTCACACCCCCTCCAAGCAATCTCTCCTACACTTTTACCACCACTCACACATATCATCAACACATCTCTCCTCACAGGCACCTTCCCCACTGCATTCAAGCAGGCTCGGATAACCCCACTGCTCAAAAAACCTACATCAAACACTTCACTTACAGATAGCTACAGACCAGTCTCTCTCCTTCCATTCATAGCGAAAAACCTCGAAAGAGTTGTTTTCAACCAGATATAATTGTTTCTTTC
This sequence comes from Sinocyclocheilus anshuiensis, assembly GCF_001515605.1. Classification (NCBI taxonomy): domain Eukaryota; kingdom Metazoa; phylum Chordata; class Actinopteri; order Cypriniformes; family Cyprinidae; genus Sinocyclocheilus; species Sinocyclocheilus anshuiensis. The sequence continues at coordinate 278,160 of NW_015555768.1, forward strand.
ACAGAACAACAAACTGGATCCTAACCAGTCAGGTTTCAGGAGTGGCCATTCAACTGAGACCGCGCTACTGTCAGTGACGGAAGCCTTGCGGATGGCAAAAGTTGATTCCAAATCATCAGTTCTTATTCTGCTGGATCTATCTGCT
>NW_015555768.1:292925-295647 GCF_001515605.1 Sinocyclocheilus anshuiensis
TGTTTGAGTATCGATACTTTCGATACTCGCGTCAGTATCGATATATCGATACTTCGGATCGATACGCCCATCCCTATCATTCAGTTCTGTCTAATAAAGTCTATCTAATAATCAGAACTGTTAAACAAAGGAATTAAAATGTATACAAAAAATTATTATAACGATTGCTTTTATATTATTAGTAATAGAAAGCAAACATTATAATACTGTCTTGTTTGCCATCAGCATTCAGCAAATACACATTTAAATCATTTGAACAAATCTTTGAATGTCTTTTAATGAACATTTAATTTCACAAACCTTACAAACTTAGTCGAATCCAGTTGAGATCTTGTGAAGTGTGCATGTGTATCCTGCATGATCGCGTGTTCTCTGCGTGACGGTCGGTCTGTGCGAATTGAATGCGGACAGGAGGAGAGTTCAGCCTCACTGGAGATGTGTGATCGACAAAATTTAAACTCGTGATTTCAAATTATGCTGCGCTTTATCCATTTGCCCACTGTCATATTAATGTAATTTTCACCGTGTGCTGTGTGTAAAATGACTGTTACCTTGGCTTTATTTGAAAAAATATGATTCCCAATGCACACAAACTTCGCAGATTACTTAGTGCCCTGTTGGTTACAATGTTGTATACAACTTTTTATTAAATATCTATTTATTTGTGAAAAATACATTGTCATCTAAAGTATAAGTATGTTTATTTTACACATTTATTTTTAAATCCATTTTCAAATGATTTCAAATTTCTTAAATATTAATTAAAATAATAAAATTATATTGGCTTTATATCGGCCATCGGCCACCCTGCTTTCCAAGATATTGGCATCGGCATCGGCTGTCAAAAAAACAATATCGGTCGACCACTACACACGATTACTATTTCGTTCCATCGATTTGCTAATTCGTTCCCTCAATTTGCTAAATCGTGCGCACAATTTACTAATTCGTTCTCTCGATTTATAAATCGTGTGCACGATTTAGTAAATCGAGGGAACGAATTAGTAAATCGTGCGCACAATTTATAAATCGAGGGAACGAAATAGTAAATCGTGCACACGATTTAGCAAATCGAGGGAACGAATTAGCAAATCGATGGAACGAAATAGTTCCATTTATAAATCGTGTGCACGATTTGGCAAATCGAGGGAACGAATTAGTAAATCGTGCGCACAATTTATAAATCGAGGGAACGAAATAGTAAATCGTGCACACGATTTAGCAAATCGAGGGAACGAATTAGCAAATCGATGGAACGAAATAGTAATCGTGTGCATGTTTTAGCCTACTATTTTTTTTCCTGCATGCCATGTGCAGTGCTCCGTAACTCATGACTGAGGCAAAATTACAAAAAAGACAAGAAATGTAAACTTGAGACAAAACACAAAACCACGTTACACTGATCTGCTACTCAAGAAACATTTCTTATTATTATCAGTGTTGAAATAGTGATACATTTATTTTTGGGATTCTTTAATTTAATAGAAAGTTCAAAAGGACAGCGTTTATTTGAAATAGAATGATTTTGTAACTTTATAAATGTCTTTAGTGTCACTTTTGATCAATTTAATCCTTGCTGAATAAAAGTATTTAAAATAAAATAAATTAAAATTTAATTTAATTTAAAAAATAAAATGAAATCTTACTGACCCCGAAGTTCTGACGGGTCTTTTGTTGTTATCTCCTTTGATTTCTCTTTGTTGAGGGAGCTGCTTATTCTCAGTGTTAGTCATCGCAAGATGCATAGCTAACATGAGCTATCTTACTCTGTTAATGTCAATTCAGGCGGTTCTACAGGGCCGTTGAGTCTCAGTGGATGTCACACAGGGATGTTTTCGTGGCAGGATTTACAGTATTGATGCAGTATGTTTGTGTAGCACACACGAGCGCTAATGGATGCTGGTGTGGACAGCATGGGAAGGTCACTTTGACGCTGGTCTGACGGGTCACAGGAAACAGAGCAGAGATTCAAAACCTCTCAGGATCTCCCTCTATGTTTTCACCACAGTCTGACAGATGTAGTCGTGCTCAAAGGGAAATGTCTTTAAATGTTTAATTAACAAATCAAAGAGAACACAGCAAGAGGGCCCCGAGTCCGGTGTGTGTTCGTGCGAGTGTTTCCGTGTTTTTTACACTTGGATCTCTTGTTTCCATAGGAACCGGCTCCCTTTAATAACTCTCAGCAGGTCTACAATGAACTTTTCATTTTTTTATTCCTCTCCTGCTCTCTCATTGTTTATGTCTCATGTCAGTTTTCAAGAATAGAGCGTTTTACTAGCAGTGTACAAAATTGCAACTCATGTAACTCCTGTAATATCTCTTTATTTCGTTCGGATCATTTCAGTGGGGCTGCATGTCTTTTCTGACAGCAGGGGGAAACTAAAAATGAAAATAATAAAGTGAAGCTGGAGGATTAAATATTAATAAGCCTGTGAAGCTGTAGGATTAAATATTATGGAAACATTAATACATTTTAATATTTGTATGCAAACAAATTTTGTCACTGTTTCGGGTAATATAATATGTAATATAATATCAGGGTCTGGAAGCAAAAGCAGTTGAGAACCAGTTGAAAATCTTAAGTAGAAATCATTATTTATTTGTCTCATGATCTCCACATAACATTTATTGTAAATTGATCAAAAGTGACAGTAAAGACATTTGTAATGTTACAAAAGATTTCTATTTCAAATAAATGCTAAAATATTAAGCAGCACAACTT
>NW_015555768.1:296445-320063 GCF_001515605.1 Sinocyclocheilus anshuiensis
AACCAAATCGACCGGCTCAGTTTGGCCCCCACGAGCTCAAATGTCAAGCTACGCCTATGTTTTCAACATTGATAACAATAAAAATGTTGTTTATTGAGCATCAAATTATTTCTGAAGGATCATGTGATTCTGGAGACTGGAATAATGGCTGCTGAAAATTCAGCTTTGCATCACAGAAATAAATTACATTTTAAAATATATTCAAATAGAAAACAGTTATTTTAATTTGTAATAATATTTCAGAATATTACAGTTTTTACTGTATTTTTGGTCAAATAAATGCAGCCTTCGTGAGCAGAAGAGACTTACCGACCTCAAACATTTGAATGGTAGTGTAAACGGCAAAATACCAAATATATTAAATCAAATGTATTTTTATTTCTATATTTTAGTTACTGTTTACTGTTTTAGTTATTATTTTAACCATCTGTTGCTGTAGATAATTTTATTTATTTACTTCTTTTTTTATTATCTATCTATCTATCATCTATTTATTTATTTAATTATTTACTTATTTATTTATACATAGTGAAAAAGGAACACTATAATGTTCCTCCTAAACAGGCACAGGCAAGCATCTCTCACATTATCTTCAAATTATGCAAAATAAAATGGCACCGAATGAACAATCTAGTACTTGCAAAAGCACTGGCCCAGTAGAAACTTTACATCAGCTTTACATTAGTTTTCTTTTGTGTGTTTTCAGGTTTTCACGCATTACGGGAAGTGTTACACCTTTAACTCGGGTAACACCGGCGTGCCGCTGGTCAGCTTGAAGGGAGGGATGGGAAACGGCCTGGAGATCATGTTGGACATTCAGCAGGACGAATATTTACCTGTGTGGGGAGAGACAGGTGAGGCCGCACGAGGAAAACCCCAGATGCACACTACTCCTATATCCTTCCTCTCACTCTCTCGTTTTCTCTCACAGACAACTCGTCGTTTGAGGCGGGAATCAAAGTTCAGATTCACAGTCAGGACGAGCCTACGTTAATAGATCAGCTGGGCTTCGGAGTCGCACCAGGATTCCAGACGTTCGTTTCTTGCCAAGAGCAGCGAGTGAGTGGCATATTAATATACTCTTTATATTGATTGTTTTTTCTGTTTTGTTATTTTTTTACACTAGTACTATTTAATTTTCAGCTGGTGTATCTTCCTGCTCCGTGGGGCAGCTGCAAGTCAACCCCGCCGAGCTCAGACTACTTCAAAGCGTACAGCATCAGCGCCTGTCGAACGGACTGTGAGACGCGCTACCTGGTGGAAAATTGCAACTGCCGCATGGTGCATATGCCTGGTGAGGCACTGCTATGATTACAGTATTACTTTACAACATCAAAAGCATTTTACTGTAATATTGCAGTTACTGTAATGATACAGTTCAGAAGAGTCCATCAGGTTCGTGAAATAGTTAACAGGATCATTTATTGTCCGTGTTGTGAAATTAAATGTCAAATTGCTTCACATGATGGCTTTATCCACTGTCTATCAGTGTTGTTGTTGTTAACTAAAACTATTACAAATATTTTTTCAATAACTGAAATAAAGCTGAATATAAATATTAGATGAAAAACTAAAACTTAAGAAACTTAAATGAAAATTAGAAATGTTTTCTTAGCAACTAACTGAAATAAGTTGAAGTACTAAAATGACAAAAACTAAAACTGAAATGAAAAAAGCTATATAACACAAGCTATAGAAATATATAAAAAAAGTTAATAAAAATGACAAAAGCACATAAAATGATTAGAACTAAAAATTAAATAAAAAATCAAAGATATTAATAAATATAATAATAGTATAAAATCTAATACTAAAATGAAATTGTCTATGTCTTTCTCTTTTTCTTATGCCACCTGAACTTGATAATGACAAAGTTACATTTTAGTCAGTTAGAAGTGTTTCTATAATGGGGCAGTAAATTGTCCTGTTACGTAAATGCTTCAAACTGACCCTAAAGTCTTTATTGATTGTGCACATTCTAGATTACAGTTGCTGTAATTGTGCTTAACAGTCACATTTATAACATACTAGTAGTACTTCAAGTATCTGCCTCTAAAAAAAGCAGAGTTCACAACTGCGTTGAGGTCAAATTAATCAAGCGAGTGAAACCAAATTAAACGTGCTCCTGTTAAAGCGCCACTGGCACTGAAGTGCAATTTAGTTGATTACAGAAGGCTAAATTAACATATATCAGTGTGGGATTTTAACTCGAGGCAATTTATATCTGCAGTAAGGACTCTGTTATGATGCACAAGAACACGGTAAGAGAATTTAGATAGAAGTGCTTGAGGTTTATTATGAATTGAGAAGGACTGTGTGTTAAGAACGTTTTGATCTTATGATTTATTTAAGTAATTTATTTATGTGCTTTTGTTATTTTTATTCGGTTTTTTGTCACATTTTACAACAAGGTCTTGTTTGTTAAGATAATAAAGAGCAATATATTTTTGCAGCATTTATTAACCTTTGTTAATATTAGTTAATCAAATTATTCATGTTCGTGTTAGTTCACATTGCATTAACTAATGTTAACAAATACAACTATTGATTTTAATACTGTATTAGTACATTTGAGATGTAGTTAACTAGTGTTAGCTAGTCAAAGCTTAATGTAAAATGTTACCAGTTATATATACATATATAATACATACATGTATTTATTTCAGTTAGTTGCTGTTTCCGCTTTTCATCCAGTATTTATTTTTTATTTTAGCTTTATTTCAATGAACAAAAATGGTTTTAATAGTCACCTTTTGAGAAAAGGCAAGAATTTTGAAAACTAAGAAAATTATGACAGAATTGATTTTTGAGCAAATCATACTTCAACATTTACTGCCCCTGTAGGTGATGCGCAGTACTGCACTCCTGTGCTATATAAAGAATGTGCACATCCAGCACTAGGTAAGTAACTTTTATCATGAATCAATGTCAGAAACACAGTTTATCTTTCAGATGAGCCATGATTTTAATGTTTACAGTGCTATGATGTATCTTGTTCCGGTTGCACAGATTTCCTGGTGGAGAGGGACAGTGCCTATTGCTCATGCGAGACTCCGTGCAACATCACGCGCTACAGTAAAGAGCTGTCCTTCGTCAAGATCCCCAGCAAAGCGTCAGTCAAATACCTTGCAAAGAAGTACAGCAAATCTGAGAAATACATAACGTGAGTGTTTCATAAGCATTGATTGCTTTGTTACCTTGGTGAAATACAGTGGTACCTGTTTTCCATCACAATGTCTGTTTCGAACATTTCTTAAAGGTGCTGTATGTAATTTTTTGACTGTACTTAAGCATAAAAATGCCATGTTTACAGATATTTAGAAAACATAACTAGTTCACATACTTATTTCTCAGAAAAACAATGCTACAGCCAGTTATTCCACTTTGAAATGTGTGTTCTGTGTCGGAATGTCTGTTTTTGTTTTGGTCTGTGTTTGGTCCCATTGCCAATTCACCCAATAGGATTTCAACAGCCTGGGTTGCCAGTTGGCAGAAAAAATAACGTATTGCAGCCATGGAAATGAGCAACTTCCTGCTCAATCTGGTTTAGAGATCGCAGATTCTACCCGACCTAAAAAGCCTCGGCACCCATCTAAAAAGCTCTGTGACCAGAGGCATATTAAAACTGCGATAATTCACAGTTTAAGGCTTGTCGTTTTCCATTGTCAGTTGTGCTTGTTCCTGTTGTGTGTCCTTAATCTGGCAACCCGCGTGAGCATCGAGTCTGGGGAGGAGGGGGCATTCAATATTTTGAATTTAGACTGCAGTATCCATTTCAACCGCTGGCTGTCAGTATCACGTACTGCACCCTTAAAGGGATAGTTCACCCAAAAATGAAAATTTGATGTTTATCGGCACGCGCCCAAAGACAGTTGGACATAGTAGTGTATTAGAGGTAAATAATGATATAAATACTGTTCGGTTTCTGGCACAAACCGATCGTTTCGTGTCTTAGGACATCAATGTGTCGTCACGAGCCGCAGGGTTTAATTTGGATTTGTCTGTGCATGTTTTTTTTACTCTCATAGATTTTGTTACCATTGCCATGCATTATATGACTGACAGACTGCAACGGTTAAAGTTAAAAATCATCATATGTGTTCTACTGAAGAAACAAAGTCACCTACATCTTGGATGCCCTGGGGGTAAGCAGATAAACATCAAATTTTCATTTTTGGGTGAACTATCCCTTTAACTGATTAACTGTGTAGATACCAGTGACTACAGTGTGCTGTGTATTTTCAAAAAGACAAAAGTGTTGGATAATGTGTCACTTTAGCATTTTAACTGATAATCTGCCATACTGGACTGTCAAAAGCATGCTAAACCGTGTTGTGTGTGCTGTCAGGGAGAATGTTCTAGTGCTGGACGTGTTCTTTGAGGCTCTGAACTATGAAACCATTGAGCAGAGGAAAGCCTATGAGGTGGCTGGTCTGTTGGGTAAGTAAACACTATATATGTTATACAGTAAATATTATTGTGATTTAAAATTACTGTTTTTATTTGAATATATTTTAAATTGTAATTTATTCCTGTGATCAAAGCTGAATTTTCAGCATCATTACTCCAGTCTTCAGTGATACATGATCCTTCAGAAATCATTCTAATATGCTGATTTGGAAACTGATACAATTTTTCAGGATCTTTTTATGAATAGAAAGAACAGCGTTTATTTGAAATAGAAATGTCTTAACTGTCACTTTTGATCAATTTAATGCATCCTTGCTGAATAAAAGTATTAATTTCTTTCAAAAACCAAACGGAGAATATCACAAACTTGAATAAGAAGCCACCTAGAAATTAGCCAAAACATCTTAGCGAATGTATAGCAACACCCTAAAATTGTGGCAATAGGTTTTGCACCTCTCAGGTTTTCTTCAAGAAATGTAAATGTTCAGTCTGTGTGTGTTTGTGTGTTGGTAGGTGATATCGGAGGACAGATGGGGCTGTTCATTGGAGCCAGTGTTCTTACGATTTTGGAGCTTTTTGACTACCTTTATGAGGTAAGATTTATAATATATCTGTATGGCTGTTCTGTCCTGTCATAAACATTTCTGCTGGGACTTGTGTGGTGACATTTTTACTAAAGGAATATTTTAACCACAAATGAAAATTCTGTCACCCTCATGACATTCCAAACCCACATGACTTTCTTTCTTCTGTGGAACACAGACTTTTCTGCTGAAAGTCGCTATTCACTAAAAATCTCTTGCTACATAACCCATTGCAACATGCCAAGCTTACATACAGTACCATTCAAACATTTGAGGTTGTTTTTAAAAGAAATTAATACTTTTAATTAGCACTGATGCATTAAATTGATCGAAAGTGACATCAAAGGTATTTATTACGTCTTTCTATTCATCAAAGAATCCTGAAAAAATGGTTTCTACAAAAATATGAAGCAGCACAACAGTTTTAAACATTGATAATTATAAGAAATGTTTCTTGAGCAGCAAATCAGCATATTAGAATGATTTCTGAAGGATCATGTGACACTGAAGACTGGAGTAATGATGCTGAAAATTCAGCTTTGCATCACAGGAATAAATTACATTTTAAAATATATTAAAACAAAAAAAAAACAGTTATTTTAAATTGAAATAATATTTCACAATCTTAGTGTTTTTACTGTATTTTAGATCAAATAAATGCAGCTTTGGTGAGCAGAAGAGATTTCTTTCAAAAACATTTTAAATATCTCACCAACCTCAGACTTTTGAATGGTAGTGTATGCAAAATGTTCCATGGAAGAAAGAAAGTCTTAAAATTTAAAGTAAGTAATGACAGAATTTTCATTTTGGAGTGAACTAACTCTTCAAAGACAATATCACAACATCTTTTTGTCTGTCAAGGTAATGAAATACAGGTTGTGCCGCTGCTCTGACAAGAAGCATCACAACAACAACAACACTGATCACGGCACTGTACTCGGCCTGGATGATGTTAAATGTCACGTCAGTAAATTCCATTAACATTCCTGCAGAAATTCCAGCTGTTTGCCTGCCACTCATATTCAGATAATGTTCTACATTTTAGCAGATGGCATCACAACACCAGCACGGTTGTGTTTTCTTCAGATTGTTCTGGCATCTTGTGGTTTTACTCTCTGTCTTACGCCTATGTGATTTTCGAAAAACCTGCTTTTGATTTATAAGGCAGGAATGTCAAAAACGTTTAATATTAATTAAATTGTTCGATCTTTGTCTGCCTGGCCTTTTGTGACAGAATTGCATCTGCTAGCTTGAGGGGTTACTCTTATGTGTCATATTTTATTAATTCTGTGCATCTTAATGGCTATGATATGGCTGTAAATGCATTGTGACAAGCGATTCATTGCACAAGGCATTGTGTGAGGGAACATCAGTCTGAAAGGAAGAGTTCACCCAAAAATGAAAATTTGCTGAAAATGTACTCACCTTCAGGTCATCCAAGATGTAGATGAGTTTGTTTCTTCATCAGAACAGATTTGGAGAAATGTAGCATTCCATCACTTGCTCACCAATGAATCCTCTGCAGTGAATGGGTGCCGTCAGAATGAGGGTCCAAACAGCTGATAAAAACATCACAAGAATCTACAAGTAATCCACACCACTCCTGTCCATCAATTAACGTCTTGAGAAGTGAAAAGCTGTGTGTTTAAAAGAAACAAATCCATCATTATGACTTTTAAATTCAAACTGTTGCTTCTGGCTAAAAGTCCTCTATTCATAATATTGCTTTCTGCAGTGAAAAAGTTGTGTTGTCTGAATCAGGAGAGAAATATGCAAAGATCAAGCACCGTTTCCAAGCCAAAACAGGTCTAAACAAATATGTCAGTGGATTTTGATGCGAGAGACAACAGGGGATGAACTTCTTCGCAGAAGTAAGCATTATTATGGACTATGGACCGATATTTTGGCTAGTTTAAAGTTAAAAAGACTTAATGATGGATTTGTTTCTTACAAACACTCAGCTTTTGCTTCACAAGATGTTAACTGATGGACTGGAGTGGTGTGGATTATTGTGACGTGCTAAATTTCTCTCTTTAAATGTAAATGAAAAAACAAACTCATCTACATCTTGGATGGCCTGAGTGTGAGTACATTTTCAGCTCATTTTCATTTTTAGGTGAACTGTTTCTTGAAGGCCTGTGGGTGCTATATGAGCATGATATCATTGGCCCATGTCAGATCAGAGAGAAACTAACCCTAGAAATTCCCAGGGGTGCATGTGAGCTCTCCTAGGCTTTTGTCTGCAGTGTCATGTTTGTTTCGGGAGCTGGGATGTGTGTGCATGTCTGTATATGTGTCAGTTAAAGTTGTGTGCCATTGCTGTGTGTTTGCAAGCTCGACTGAAAGTGCATGGATGTGTTTGTCTGTTTGTAAGTGTGTCTTTGTGCATGTACATACTACGATCATTTCTGGAATGGATGAGGAAAAGTTGGAGCAACAGGGTGTCAGATATTTTTAAACAGAGGAAATGAAGTATTTTTAAGTCTGTGATGCATTAGAATGATGTGCCAAATGGCAGCAGATAGTACACAGTGATTTGTTGTGGAATATGGCAGCTCATGAATATTTTTTCATGTCTGATTTACATTTTAGACACCATATTAATCTCATATACAGCAGACTTTGGTCTGATTTCTTTTCAGAAAAACCACAAAATTTTCAGTATTTCCTACAAAATAAAGATTGTCAAATATCAACAGTATTAATATATAAATCAATCTTTGATACATTTCTGTATTATTTTAATGTTTATCATGTGGGTGTAATAAAATATGATTTTTTTAAATGAATAAACATGCATAAAATGATTGTCCTGTTTACCTGCCTGCCTGGAATATTTCTGTGTGTGTGTGTCTGTACAACTTAAGATGTAATGTTGTGCAAAGCAATGTTGCTATTGATAACTAAAACGACTAAAAATCGTTTTCTGAAATAAAATAAGATATAAATATTGGATTCAAAATTAAAAATTAGTAATGCTGCCTTGGCAACTAACTGAAATAAGTTTAAGTATTAAAATGACTAAAACTGAAATAAATTCAAACTAAACAAAAATTTAGACTAAAATTGAAATGAAAAATAAAACATATATAAAATAACTCAAAGGTTTTAACTCTCCAAAAAAAAATCCATAAGCTCTTTTTGAATTGAGGAATTCCTATCATTTCTCCCATGGAACTTTGACCTTTCACCCCTGAGAACTGTTCTGGTATTCCATTTATTCCTTAACAGAGGATTCCATTGTTCAAAGGGCATTTTGCTATCTTAAGCTACTCAGTTCCTTTGTTAAATTCCTATTCTGATGAATCAGTTGATCTTTTACTTCCATGTGTGGCTGAATCTCACAAAAATGTCAAAAGATTAAAAAGAAAAACGAAATTACATTTTTCATAAAGCATATTTGTAGGACCATTACAATGTATCACAGTTCCCATTCGTGACAGGTTTGTGTGTCTACTTTATAGCCTACTTCCCATCCCACTTTAGAACTTTTTGATTGCTCATGTTAAAATTATAAGCTTTACAGTCGGCCCTTAAGCTAGTAGACAAATCTAGAATTGTACTCTAACAATGAGTTGTTTTGCTGAGTGTCAAGTTACAGTTTGGCTTTGTATCATTATGTCCCACTGAGACTAAAGTGTCAGTGCATAATATTATGAATGATTATGAAAACTTGTCATGTACATAGCCTACTGTATTTATTGACACTCAACTTTTTACTCGCATATATATATAATTATTGTAAAAGTAAATCTTTAGTAATGAAGTAGGCTAAGTTACTCACCCCTGCTCTTTTTAAAGGGGTCATATGATGCAATTTCAATTTTTCCTTTCTCTTTGGAGTGTTACAAGCTCTTGGTGCATAAAGAAGATCTGTAAAGTTGCAAAGACAAGTCTCAAATCCAAAGAGATATTCTTTATAAACGTTCAGATGAAGACTAAGCTGTAATGAAGGCAAAACTATTTCACAAATATTATAGATAAATAAAATAGTAAAAAAAAAAAAAGCTTATAAATCATTAAAGGTTTTGGTAACACTTTAAAATAAGGTCTCATTTGTTAACATTAGTAAATGCATTTCACAGATACAGAACTCAGAAATATTTATTTCAAGATGCAAAAAATATTTTTTTTTCTTTGAAATTGCAGAGGTTTATTTTTCTTTTTCTTTTTTAATCAAGTGAACAGTTGTACAGTTTAATTTTTTCAATATTGAAAAAATATGTTTGTGTTCTGTATCCCTCTGCGTTGTGTTTGATTCACTTTTCTGTTTGGAAGATTAATGAGCTTTTAAATCTCCTTTGTAAATGCTTTACAAGGTATAAATAGTTCTCACTTTAGATGAGCTCTCAAAAATAGATGGCTGGCAACTACTGGTTTGTAAATAACGTAATAATTTAGAAATGATAAATTGATGATTAATAAAGTACGAAAATACAATTATTAAACATTATAGATATGCTCAAGAACAAAACATTTATAGCTGCATTTATAAACTGCTTACTAATGCCTATTAATGTTGGAACAATGCTTCATAAAGGATGAATTGGCTATTTACTAATGCTTAACTAATGATTCATAGTGTGCAGTTATTATAAAGTGTTACCAATTTTTTTAATGTTTAAGTTTTGAATATTAACTGACAATAATACATGCTATATAATTATTGTTCATGTTAATTAATACAGTTAATGTTAATAACTGAAACCTTATTGTAAAGTGTTACTAAAGTTTTATATATTGTTCTGTGTATGTGTATTTCACAGTCTTGATGGTTTGGATTAACCCTTTAACTGCCGTATCCCTTAAAACCAGACTGCCGGAGGGTTACTGTAAATGCATGTGCCCGCTGTGCACCATTCTCCTCCGGGATGGCGTTTGCAGTGACGGCTTGGGCCCGCCATCGCTGCTTGCAGCTATATTTATATATTGTTATTTTAATATAATAAAAATCTATAAAAAATAAATAAATTCTGTAAGAAACTTTGTATTTTAATAAATTAAAGTTAAAATTCTAATCATATATTTTGAAAGAAATATGGATTTTTTTCCCCCATAAAATATATAATAAAAATAAAAATAAATAAATAAATAATATAGAGAGAATATTATATTGTTTTATTATATAAAAATGATTACATATTATTTTAATATAATCAATTATATAATGAAATAATATATTGTATTATAAAAGAAGTCACTAGTTTTACTTGAAAACTTACATAGTTTATTATTACAGTTTATAGATACATTGTATATAATGGAAAAACTCGTATATGGCCATTTTACACACATTTTGCATAAAGAAAAAGTTTTTTTTAAATATCTTTCATAACAGTTGAGAATCATCTTTATATAAAGTTTGGTATAAAAATGAAAATTGATTTGTGATTAAAACAAAAATCCCACTGTTTTTGCATTTTCATGTCTATTCATGTCTTTTTATTTCTTAAAAAACAGGACTTTTTAAAGTCCCGATGTCTTCTACAGAGGACATGGCATAAATATATATATGATGTGTAGATTCAACCACACAATCAGATTCATGTTATACAACGATTATGTTATGAAACTGTTATAACAGCAAATAATTACTATACAGTAAGCTAACACACAATACAGAAGTCTGGAGAAGAGTGCTGACCTACTAGATTTTCCTCCAAAACCTCTGGGAGGCACTTGCTGCTTTGCTTTGCAAAGGAAACCATCCATTTCCACTCAAGCAACTGATAAGAAGCTGGCGAAGCTGCATGTGGTTCTTCATCATTATGACCTGTAGTCCAAATGGTTGAGAGTCAGCCAAATGCTTCAGCCTAACTAGGTTCACTAGAGGACTGGGCTAAAGGCCTAGAAAACCATTAACAGATGCAACAGAGACACTGAACAGTAACCAAAAGGATTTATTTGTGAACAAGGTGGTTTTGGCTTGACGTGGACCCAAACTCTGCCAAAATAAAACAATAAATAAATCAGCCAATATGTCAGTCACATAAAACAGAGCACTGTAGGTGTAACCAATCATATAGTGAATATGTTTCTCCAGGTTTCATCATTCAGTATCAAACAGATCCTTCTGTCTATTCCACTCTCGTTCTCCTCTCTCTCTCTCGCTCACAGGTGGCGGTGCCAGATCTGCTCGACGCAGCCAAGAGCGCTGATATTCTGCTCTTTGTGATTCCACATCAGTTCATCGGTCGTGTTTGTGACACCATGAAGGGCAAAATCAATCCGGATGCGCTGGGAATGTCACTCATCAAGGTCCCGTACACTCATATGCACTGTGTGCCATTTCCTCAGCAGTCTTACATTGAGGGAAAAAGAGGAAAGTTGCTAATATCACATTTGACACCGATAGCTAGCGATGACTCTGCATATGGTTGGTTTAGGGGGTGGATGAAGGACCGGACAGACTGAAGCTGATCTCTGAGGTTATTCACGAGAAGCTGGGCATCAAGATGAGCGTGTTGATGGGAGCAAATATCGCCAATGAGGTGGCGGATGAGAAATTCTGTGAAACCACCATTGGTGAGGCTGATGAAAAGCAACGAGAATATGTTAGAGAAGTCATATTTTTGTTTTGGGTGATTATATGCATTTGTGTGTTTCATGTTTGTAAGGCTGCAGAGATCAAGCTCAGGGGGCGCTGCTTAAGGAACTCATGCAGACGCATCACTTCCGGGTCACGGTCGTACAGGAAGCAGATGTGGTTGAGATCTGTGGTGCTCTGAAGGTTTGCTTAATCACACTTCTCCATTTTACACCTCATAACATCAAAGGAATTAGCAGTAGTCAAGTCAAGTCACCTTTATTTATATAGCGCTTTTAACAATACAGATTGTGTCAAAGCAACTGAACAGCATTAATTAGGAAAATAGTGTGTCAATAATGCAAAATGACAATAGTAAACACTAATCTTTCAGTTAAAGACATTTCATCATTGAATTCAGTGATGTCAACATCCAGCTCAGTTTAAATAGTATCTTTGCAATCAAGTCAACGGTATCGCTGGAAATGAAGTGTCCCCAACTAAGCAAGCCAGAGGCGACAGCGGCAAGGAACCAAAACTCCATCGGTGACAGAATGGAGAAAAAACCTTGGGAGAAACCAGGCTCAGTCGGGGGGCCAGTTCTCCTCTGACCAGACGAACCAGCAGTACGGAAAAATCAATTTAAGACGTAATAAAACAGACGATGAACACTATTAACAGCAATTATTATATGATGCAATCAAACTTATAGCAAAATGTGGTAGTTCTGTATGTTGTTTCAGGGTTGGCATCATCTGAGGTCCTCTGAGGGGTTGGCATGCGTTGCACAGTATCGTCAACTCAATAAGAATCTTCGGTAATCCTCAGCAAACTTCGCCAGTTGGTTGAACCGGCTCAATTGGTCCTTTTTGAGCTGGACGTGGTACTTCGGCCTGTGCGTCCTGCGTCATCAAGCCTGAACTAAAGTTCGATTCAGTTCGATTTGTGAACCGGCTCAAAAGAACAATTCGTTCAAGAACCTAGCATCACTAATTAGCAGTGCATATGTAAAACAATTAATATCCAGCATGTTTAACAGTTCAATCGATTTTTAGGTTGGCATGCAATGTTTACGCACATTAACTGAATGAGTTGTTTTATCAACAGCAGCAATAATACTGGTCTGTTTTGTCAGTTTTACAGTGAATTAACATTCTCTTTTGTTGTAAATAAAGTAGGTTAGTACCTTAAGCATGATATACATGTATAAACACATAATGAAACCAGGAGGTCTATACAGTTGCACCTCTAAATTAGCAGTGTTGTTATTATTAACTAAAACTATTAGAATAAATCATTCTAAAGTAACACTACCACTAACAAATTTGTGTTGTCAAATGACTTGAAAAGTGTGCTCATGTTGTCTTTAAAGTCAATTCCAGTTGGTTTGATGTTGTAGCAAATGCAGTGACTTTGACACTTTTGTTGTAATCCAGCTGTAAACATGCTGGACATTATATAGAGCCTCTTTGTCTTCCTCCAGAACATAGTGGCAGTAGGAGCAGGTTTCTGTGACGGTTTGGGTTTCGGTGACAACACAAAGGCTGCGGTGATCAGACTGAGTCTCATGGAGATGATCAGCTTTGCTCGGTCTCTCCTGCAACTTTCTTGGAGAGCTGTGGTGTCGCTGATCTCATTACAACATGCTATGGAGGATGAAATCGGAAAGTCGCGGAGGCCTTCGCCAAGACTGGCAAGGTGAGACAATTCACCCCAAAATGAAAATTATTTATTAATTTGCATGAGAATAAATGCAACGTATACATATGTAAAGCTGATATGTAGCAGTCAATCTAAAAAAATGACTCACGCACTATATTTCAAGTCTTTTAAAGTCATACGATAGCTTTGCGTAGGAAAGTATTTTTATAGTGCAAGTCTTACCCACTGCAGCGGTCAAATCTTATTCATGCTTACATATATTTAAATATGGCATGTCACAGTCCAGGATTATTATAGTTAGCTAAAACTTTAACTAAAACCATTAAAAAATGTCCTTTTTGCTTAGTTGAAATAAAATAAGTGTTAATTAATAATGTTAATACAATAAAATATATATATAAACTTTTATTTCAGATAGTAAAGTCAACATTTGTCATTTTAATTTACTATTTAACATACTAAAATAACTAAAATGAAAACTGAAATAATTTTTTTTTTTAAAAAGCATAGACATGTTTAAAAAAAACTACTAAAAATGACAAAAACAACAATTACTAAAACTAAAATTATTTGAAAATATTAATAAAATTATTCAAAATATGAATAAAAACGAATAGTATCTAAATACCAAAATATCACTGTTACAATCACACTTTGACACAATCTGACATTTTTTTTAAAGAAAATTCAGATTTGGGAGGGGGCGGGTCTGTGTAATGGATTTAAATATAATAAAATATATAATAATAAAATTAGTGCTGTCAAACGATTAATCGCGATTAAACGCATCCAAAATAAACGTTTTTGTTTACATAATATGTGAGTGTGTACTGTGTATATTTATTATGTATATATAAAGACACACATACAGCATATATTTTGAAAATATTTACATGTATATTTATATAAATGATATCATAAATATATATATTGAATATATAAACGTAACATTTCTAATTACATATATACATGCATATGTGTGTGTATTTATATATACATAATAAATATACACAGTACACACTCACATATTATGTAAACAAAAACTTTTACTTTGGATGCGATTAATCGTTTGACAGCACTAAATAAAATCTATAATGTGTCAAACAGAGCTTACTATACTGTCATTGGTAGTCAAAGCATATTCAAATTAACCTGGTCAAAAAAACAGAAGCGATGCATATTGAGTTGCCAAGTTCAAATATATGAGCCCAGCAAAGAGAAAGGGATGTAAAATAGTTTGTCTTCCCCCCAAAAATTTATTTAAACTCCATTTTAGCATGTTTTATTGGCAGGACAAAAAGGGTGCATTGTCGAAGCATCTGTAGCTTAACACATAATGAGAATAGTGTAGGTCAAATAACATACATGATAATACACAAAACAAGAGTGCACATAAAAATAGAGTAAACCAATTTTTCCAGTATATATACACACATTAGCCATCCGATTCTCTGTGTTTCAGTCTCTTGAAGAGCTTGAAAAGGAAATGCTAAATGGTCAGAAACTACAAGGTCCAGCCACAGCCGCTGAAGTTCACAATACTTAAAAACAAAGGCGTACTGGACAGGTAAGACTCAAACTTTGATTTCAGATTCAAACCTCTTGTGCATTTACATTAGGACCAAACATTAAAAACACATCTGAACGTTTTATCTTCCCACAGATTTCCTCTTTTCAATGCAGTGTATGAGATCTGTTATGAGGGTCGGCCTGTTACGGAGTTCACCCACTGCTTGCAGAACCATCCAGAACATCAGTGAAAGAAGGACGAAGCTGCAATACTAAGTATGTGTGAGTGTTTGTGTGCAGTATGCATGTGAGCCCTGCTGAACTCATTTTTAATGAATCTGTCCTTCAGCGCTGTACTTTCAGCCACTTTATTCTGTAGAAAAGCCACAAATGCCAGACTGAGCGCTCCTCTTTAATTGCCACTAAAGCTGTTACCATCCATTCAGAGTGAAACAGTTCTCAAAATCATACTAAAATGAATATTCTCAATATGTAATGTGAAATAAATCACTTTCTATGAGCTATAGCTGTCTAGTTCTTTCAAACAATAAATAGCATTATGAGGGTTGTACAGTATGTGAAGAACCAGACATGACAGTCTGAATGATTTACAGTAGCCCCAAAAAGAATTTGGACACTTAAGATGAAATTAAAAATGAATGTATATATTATGAAGCAATTTATTCTTCACAACCAGAAAGAATCCACTTTTTTAATCCTAATTTTTAACAGTATATCTATTGTTTTAAAATTATGAAAACTGTCAATGTTCTTTTTTGTGCTATGTTTCCTTCAAATAAATATTACTTTATAATACTTGGTTGCAAATGCAAAGACATTCATACTTTTTGGGGCCACTGTATAAAACTGTCTGTAAAAAGGCCATTAGAGGGAGTCACTTTGTCTCTTGGTCTTAAGGAATAAACGGAATAGACTGTCATCCAACCTGAGATGTGTTTCTCTAATAAACAATATTTTGGCATGTGTCCATCAACTCAAAAACATCTTCACTGAAGTCATTATACCTCAGACTGGAAAAAATATGAGAAAAATAATATGTTATCACATGAAGTACATCAATTTGAGATGTGACAAGTGCAATTTTTTTTGGCCAAAATAAATGTACAGTAGAAAATATGTTTTACAGCATAATAAAATATTTTTTTAAATGTAAAATATATTTAGCTTTATTTCTAATGCCAAAACATAATAGAAAATGTATTGCAAAAGGACAAAAAGCACATTTACAACATTAAAATAATTTTTTGGGTTAATACAAAATGTATTTTCCTCTGAAAATAAAAAATGGTAAAACAAATAAATAAAAATAACCAAATAGTAAACAAACGAAAAGTAAACTCATTACATTTTTTTAAATATATTATTATAATTTTTTTTATATTTATATAAATATATTTAAACTTG
Organism: Sinocyclocheilus anshuiensis; assembly: GCF_001515605.1. Lineage (NCBI taxonomy): Eukaryota > Metazoa > Chordata > Actinopteri > Cypriniformes > Cyprinidae > Sinocyclocheilus > Sinocyclocheilus anshuiensis. The sequence continues at coordinate 312,562 of NW_015555768.1, forward strand.
TATGTTATTAATGTATATTTGGCCATTTTTGTATATTTTAAAATACATTTAAAAACTATGAAAACATTTAAAAACTAAAATATCTGAAAATATATTTTCAGACTGAACTTACTTTAGCTCGGTCATTAGAGGACGGTCCAGCATTAATTTGACCAATCGTGGTACGGAGGAGTCGGTCATTATGTTGTTCTTTAGAATTAGAGTTGATAAAGTGCTGCTGGCAGCAACAGATTCACATAACTCCTCGACGCAAGCATCTGTGAGCGACAACATCTCCAGACTGCAGAAACAAGACGAGACAGGCATGATTCAATCATCAGGTGCGGTTTAATTAGTTTCAGCCCATCTCCAATCATGCTAGTTGCTCCTGTGAGCACATGTGTGAGGATTTTACTCACTCCAGGTGCTGTAGTTTGCAGTGTTTGTGTCTCAGCGCCTCCCAAATGTGTTTGGCTGCAGTTTCGCCCACATCGTTCAGGCCTACCGAGAGACTGACGAGCTTTGACACGCCAGACGTCAAAATACTCCCCAGTGCTCGAAACACCTCCTTGGTCAGCTCACATCTACTCATTCTACACCAAAATACACACACTGCTTAGATTTCACATAATCAACTACTAAGAACTACCAAACACAGAACCTTGTGTCAGATCGATTGTCTTGTCTAGGGGAGACACTGAATCCTAAGGGACAAGTCAGTGGAATAATACACATATGGGGCCACCAAGGGGAGCCACAACATATGGGGCACTAACCCATAATGAGAGTTCACTCGAGGGATACTATTACGGTGGCCGAGAAGTGCAAAACAAATCACAATTCTGAAAACAAAATAACAAATTACAAACGCAAATGCAAGTCTAAAAAAACAAAATAACAATTCAGAAAACACAACAACAATTCAGAAAACATTATAACAAGTCAGAAAACACAATGACAAATTCGAAAACAAAATAAGTCAGAAAACACAACGACAAATCCGAAAACAAATTAACAAGTCAGAAAACACAACGACAAATCAGACAAAGCGAAAGAGGTAGGTATAGTTTGAGACAGCGCCATTGGTTTGGGATTACTCACCGCTGACTGGACGAGACATCTGTCAATCAACGTATACAGGACGAACCAGCCGAAGAACAGCAGAGTCGTGGTAGAAAGTTCGGAGATGGTATTAAAGTAGCTCAGTTTAAATGTATTGTATGAATTGCCCTTACCATGGAATAAAAAATACGGAGTGTCTATTTACACTTAAGTTAAAAGTGGCTGTAAAACATCAGCTCCAGTGACGCAGATGGATAAACTGCATCACTGACGCGATCGACCCGGGTTCGATCCCGCCTTTTGCCGAACTTTTTTTCCCTCCCTTTTCAAATCTCGTATTAGCAATGGATTCTATTTACACTAAGTGAAAATAGCAGTATTTTTAGCAATATGCTATTTACACTATGTTAAAATAGCAGGATTTCTACTATCAAGTATACTAGTTGCAAATAGTGGCCATTATCTGCACTGCAGTATTGTAGTACATTATAAAACAGTATGCAATAATAACGTATTGAGTGTAAATTATAATTTGAAAATAAATGCCTTTACGATGTGATACAAGATTTGAAAAGGGAGAAAAAAAAAGTTCGGCAAAAGGCGGGATCGAACCCGGGTCGATCGCGTCAAAAAGCCAACGACACGCGCTTATCCATCTGAGTCACTGGAGCTGATGTTTTACAGCCACTTTTAACTAAGTGTAAATAGACACTGTATTTTTTATTCCATAGTAAGGGCAATTCATACAATACATTTAAACTGAGCTACTTTAATACCATCTCCGAACTTTCTACCACTACTCTGCTGTTCTTCGGCTGGTTCTTCCTGTATACGTTGATTGACAGATGTCTCGTCCAGTCAGCGGTGAGTAATCCCAAACCAATGGCGCTGTCTCAAACTATATCTACCTCTTCCGGTTTGTCTGATTTGTCGTTGTGTTTTCTGACTTGTTAATTTGTTTTCAGACTTGTCGTTGTGTTTTCTGACTTGTTATTTTGTTTTCTAATTTGTCATTGTGTTTTCTGACTTGTTATAATGTTTTCTGAATTGTTGTTGTGTTTTCTGAATTGTTATTTTGTTTTTTAAACTTGCATTTGCGTTTGTAATTTGTTATTTTGTTTTCAGAATTGTGATTTGTTTTGCACTTCTCGGCCACCGTATACTATGGATTCTAATAGTGAGTTCCTCCGCCAAACTCAGCCATGTAAAAAGTGCTTAAGTGGTGGAAAGGTAGCCCAGAGTTCATAAAAAAAGAACTGAACCTTTACTGACATTTTTTATCAATATTTTACTCAGAAAGGATGCATTATATTGATTTCTTTCAACAAAAAACAATCCTAGTCATCCCAAATTTTTGAGTATTTTCTACTGATCCAACCCAGGAAAAATAACATTAACCAATAATATCATAACCTAACATGCCTCAATTCTGCCCTCCCCACATGATCATCATAAATGTGTTTAAAAACAGCTCATTTGCATACATACTCCAGTATTTCCAGTGTGCATTTAGGAGTCATCAGCACTTCACATATCTGCATCGCTCCTGATTGGCCAAGATCATTTACGGACAGATCCAGCTCAGTCAGACGGCAGTTTTCTGATTGGAGGGCAGCTGCTAGAGAGGAGCAGCAGGAGCCAGTCAACTCACAGTCAGACACACTGTAATTAAAACAATAAAACACATGATCAATCATACAAAATCCCATATCTAATCAGTATTTCAATAAAAAGGCTTTACACAAATGGCTATTAGTAGATTCAAATAAGTGCAGTTAACCTCTTGAATTCTATAGACAATTGCAACCATCTCAAACTTATATATATAATTTATTTGTTTTTTGAAAGCAATTAATATTTTTATTCAGCAAGGATGGATTAAATTGATCAAAAGTGACAGTAAAGATTTAACATTTTAAAGAAACGCTGCTCTTTTGAACTTTCTTTTCATCAAAGACTCATGGTTTCTACAAAAATATTAAGCAACACAACTGTTTTCAACATTCTTGAGAAAGACTTAGAATGATTTCTGAAGGATCACGTGACACTGAAGACTCGAGTAATGATGCTGACAATTCAGCTTCACATCACAGGAATAAATTATATTTAAAAAAATATATATATTCAAATAGAAAACAGTTGTTTTAAACTATAACAGATATTTGCTTTTCCGAGGTGTTTAGAGGTGGTTTTTAGGCATATGTGTTGGTCACCTAAACAGAGAATGTGTGTATTACTTCAATGTGTTGAGGCGGCCTTTCTGTAACACTCGTGAGATCAGCTCTATCCCATCATCCATCACTGCGTTCCGGCTCAGGCTTAGCTTCCTCAGCTCTGAAAAGCTGCTGTTCAGAGCTGAAGACAGCGCAGGCATGGATGCCACCGTCAGTGAGCATAAATCCAGACTGTAGAATACAACAAAACAGCAGTTAACTTACCACATGGCTTTCAATTCTGTTTCCAAAAAGACTGACTGATATATGAATAGTGCAAGTGTACTTGATTTCCTGTAGTCTGCAGTTTTCCAGGGCACTGCTGAGGTGAATAAGGCCTTGATCCTCCAGATTATTCCCACACAGATTGAGCACACGCAGCCGTGAGCCTCCAGAGAGCATCTGAGCCAGAGCTTCACAATCAGCTGTAGTCAATGAGCATCCACACAAGCTGAACAAAGAGATGACATATTTCAGCAAGTGTTTGAGCAAAAGCAAGCACCGAGAATGATTAGGGTGACCATACGTCCTTTTTTTCCTTAGCCAGGATTCACAAATTGCCTAAAATGTCCAGGTTTTGACTTTGTTTACTTACTGTTTTCATACTTGCTGAAGGTTATGACTGAAAAGTCAATAGCGTGCAAGCACTGTGCATAATAGACCAATAGTGGCTTGCAAGAGAGCGTGTTAATAGAAAAACAAAGCCAAAACCTGGACATTTTAGGCAATTTAGAAATCCCAGGCCAGGACATGTCTGGGAAAAAGTGGAAGTATGGTCACCTTAAAAATGATTTAACCCAGTGTATCAAAAAAGTACATTACTGTGGCACAGCCACATAAAAGACGAAGGTTTGAGTCACAGTCTCATTCCTAATATGATGCTGTCCTGTCTAATAAAGGCACGTACATAAAAAATAATCTTACTTGAGCGACTCCAGCGTGGAGCGCATGAGTGCATGGCAGAGGGTTTTGACCGAATCTTTTTTCAGTGTGGAGTGTGAAAGATCCAGCGTTATCGTCCGTCCCTCAGCCAGCGCTGTTGACAGGTTGGTGATGGCAGTCAAACTGAGACGACTCTGTGACAGACTGACAGGATAAATGGCACATTAGACCCCACTGACTTAATTTGTATGGACAAAAAACAGAATTTTAAAAATAAATTTGGTGTTGTAAGCTTTTTTTTTTAAATATTTATAGATTTATTCATCAAGGATGCCTTAAATTGATCAAAAGCGACACTAAAGACATAATGTTACAAAGTTTTCTATTTCAAATAAATGCTGCACTGTTGAATTTTATTCATCAAAGAATCCTGAAAAACAAAATGCAACACTGTTTCCACAAAGATATAAAGCAGTACATCTGTTTTCAACATTGATAATAATAAGAAATATTTTTTGAGCAGCAAATATTATATATAGCTGTATATATTACAGAATATTAGAATGATTTCTGAAGGATCATGTGACACCGATGCTGAAAATTCAGCTTTGATCACATGAATAAATTACATTTTAAAATATATTCACATAGAAAACAGTTATTTTATATCGTAAAACTATTTCACAATATTACTGCTTTTACTGTATTTTTGATCAAATAAATGCAGCCTTGGTGAGCATAAGAGACTTCTTTCAAAAACATTAATAAAATATTACTTTAGAATGGTAGTGTATCTTATTTTGTGTTCCACAGAGGAAATAATGTCCTAAAGGGTTTGGAACGTCGTGAGTAAAGGAATATATATTTTTGGTGAACTATCCTTTAAAAGGACAATTTATATGCTACCAAGTTGATCACAAAAAACATAGATACACATTTTTACAGTAGATCATTTACAGTCACTTGTACAACTTCATTGCCATTAAAACATAACAACATAAAACCATAAAAAGACTGTAAACAAAGAAACAAACAATTTTGCATATCAAATAATACTCAAGGTTGTAAATGTTTTAATAAATTTATACGCATCACATTTCTTCCTATAAAAATCCTCCGAAAAATTGGGCCCATCGTTTTAAAGTGATCAAAAGTGCCAGTAAAGCATTTTTTAACATTACAAAAGATTTCTATTTCAAATAGATGCTGTTCTTCTGAACTTTCTATTAATCAAAGAATCCTGAAAAAAGTCAGTCATCAGTTTCCTCAAAAATATCAAGCAGCAAAACTTTCTTCAACATTGATAATGTAGTGTAAGTGCCATAAGTTGAGTGTGAGGCAGTCAGGAGTGATTAAAGCAATAAAAGTAAAAAATGCATCTTGTGCATATCTAAAATGTCAGACTCACCCAATGCTTTTTGACAGCCGTAACGCTGGTATAAGCCTCTCGACGTGTTCGTCTGTTAGTTCTGCTCTGTACAGGTTCATATGCTCCATCTCTCCCATACAACTCACTACATATGACAGCGCAGCGCAGTCAGGCTCCTGCATGGAGCTGTACCAAACAGGCCTCCACTGGCTCTTACTAATGCTTTCTTTGACCAGAGATGAGTTACGTGCATGTTGCAGAAGCCGAAAAACACGAAAGTGCTTCGTTGCATCACCATCTGGCAACACCCTAGAAACATTTCCCATTAACCACTGAGAGAACGCAGATATTCGGCTTTCATCGACCTTTCCCATGGAGTCTTCTATTGGTTTACGCTGGATCGAGTCCGACAGCCCTGCTAAAAATGTGTAGTACAAATCTGAGCGCTTGTCTGAGATCTCCTGCACGGATTGGTCGAGATAAAAGGAGGCGGCCAATAAGAACTCATGCATCACTGGAGACAGAAAGGAGAATGTGGTATCAGGGTGAGTGAGATCACCATTGATACCCAAAAAAGCTGAAAGCATGGGGTTGTGCAGAAAAGAACGCAGGCCGCAGGATGTGACGTCGCTGCAGGAGCAAACCGGATTGGTAAGTTTTCCCAAACTGGACACAAGCACTCTGGTTTGTTCTGCATGCATCTTCTGTTTCTGCAGGAGCATGTGTGTGATAACGCTGAGCAGGTGAGTAAGAGTCTCAGATGGGGTGTTTTTATTCTCAAAATTAGTTTTAAACACATTGCAAAGCGTCCAGCAGAAGGCCGGACGAAAACACTGCTCGTACACTCCCAACGCCTGCTCACATTGGCGAAAAAGTCTCTCTGCTTGGCCTCTGTCGTCAAAGAACTGCTGGAAGAACGTTCTCCTCTGGGTCTGGGAGAACCCGACCACCTCAAAACATCTCAAAGACTCGACTGGCTCTCGGGAGGTGATCAGCACTGAAGCCTCAGCAAGCAGAGATCCGTGAAGTAGACTGCACAGCAAGACCGAGCCGGACGCTTCTTGTTGTACATCACATATAAGACTAGATGAAGACAATGGAGTGCATAGAAGGTTCTGCAATCGCTCCAATCCATCAAGCACAAGAAGCAGAGATTGAGGCCTCTGTAGAGCGACGGCGAGAGTCTCTGTGGAAATGTGAGTGTGTATGCAGCCCAACATGTTCTGCAAACTCTCTGCTTTCTCTCCAAGAGCGGCCAGCTCCCAAACCGGCACTCGCATGAGGAGGGCGTAACGTTGCAGGCGCGCACCTGTCGTCCAATCCCAAATGACCTTTTCTACCGCTGTAGTCTTACCCATTCCAACACCACCATAAAGAACCAGCCTACGGCCTTCAGATCCTGGAGAAAACTCTCGAGATATGACATCCTATAAAGCTTCCCGATCTCCTCTGTTAACCCTTGTGTGGTCGTCCTCATACGCACACACTGAGAGGGCCGTGTAGTGGCCTTTCTGGATCACCTCTCGCACAGGCAGACCTCCCAAAAGAGAATTGGGCAGAGTTGAGTTCAGCACAGAGTTTCTCAAAGTCTCCTTATGTGTTTGCTGCTGATCTGTGGAAAAAGAAATGATAAGAATTAATGAAGAAGTACTTCATTACATCACGTCCATCTATCTATCTATCTATCTATCTATCTATCTATCCATTCAGAAATTATTTTGAGAGAACGCAGATATTCGGCTTTCATCAAACTTCCCACAAAGTCTTCTATTGGTTTACACTGGATTGAGTCCGACAGCCCTGCTAAAAATGTGTAGTACAAATCTGAGCGCTTTTGATACATATACATAGAGAGAGAGAGAGCTTGACAAAAGGCTTGTTTTCTTGTTTCGAAAAAAGTTTTAAAAGCCTAAAGTTAAGGTTTATAGCCATATAGATAGATAGACAGACAGACAGACAGACAGACAGACAGACAGACAGACAGACAGATAGATATA